>NC_134363.1:153906571-153961571 GCF_048569485.1 Anomaloglossus baeobatrachus | reverse complement strand
ACTATGGCTAAGTGTAGGAGCCTGCTCTCAGGGCTCACGCTTGGGATTTTAGTAGGCCGCTTGTATGGAAGGCCCTATCCCCCTCGTTGCGTTAGTGCCCCGATTCTGGAGCTGGTGGGAACAGTCCATAAAGGCTCCGTTCTCCTCAGGCTAATTGCCGGGTTGCCTGAAGCTTCTCCCCGACCTAGGGTCCGTGTTCCCCGCCGTGCCTTTGGACCAGGACCGGTGATAGGACCAGGCTGCTGACCGTCCTCTCTGACAGGTCCCAGGCACCTAGCCTCAATCCCCTGCGAGCGGGGGTCCGACTCCTGTAGGTCCAGACCACCGTCTGCAACCTAGTAAGCTTCTCCTGGGAGCCACTACTCCCAACCTTCTCCACTTTACTACTCCTCTTCACTTTTCCTTTTCTTCACTCCTCCCTTCCTGACCCCTAGGTGGGCGACCCTATTCCGCTCAAGCCACCCACTGGTGTTTCTGGTGGGTGTGGTGCAGGGTGTATCTAGGATTTGATTTGCTGTTGGAGGCAGCACTGTAAGATGGGGAGCCAGAACCATGAGGGATTTGAATACTGCACTAAAGAGAAAGAGCGTGCAGTACCCTGTGACGACCTGATAGTCCAGGGGTGTCACACGTTAAACACCAGCTGCAACAGTTTCAGAAAAAAGCCATTCACGGAGTATCTGTCTTGAAATATTAGGCCAAGACCAGTCCCTGGTGGCTTCTCTCTTCCCCGATCCATTTTATTTACAGGTTTCTCCATAAGCACACATATAGGGACAGACCTATTAGTCTAGAGGAGCGGGGTAGGAAGAAACTCCGGGGAACATCCTAGGACTAGTCAGCCGAAATACAGTTACCCATCAAATTCTCACTTTCCCACCAGAAACAATATGAATGGGGCATAACACCTATTCGCCCACTTTACAGTGGTAGCATCCAACTGCTGCACCCACATTGTGTCAGCACCACATTTTGGCCACAGCCAAGTGATTTCTTAAAGAGAACCTGTCACCAGGTTAAAAGTGAGCAGATTTTACTCTTATATAATTTCTGCACATCCCCTGAGTATTCTGGTTTTTGTTATTTTTAAATCCGTCATACGGTTCCAGAGATATGAACCTTTTTATGTATTGCCTTTATGAAGGGGCGTGGCTCATATGATAATTATGCAGATCATCCAAAGATACGTCCCTGAGGATCCTGTAAGCACCAACCCTTTAGTAAAACCTATAAAACTTTTAGTAATTGAAAAGGCCAATATATTTAGAACCATATGGCAGATGTTAAAAATGGCATAGTCAGGGGAGCAACAAGGATAAAATAAGAGCTGCCCACATTTGATCCAGTATCATGCTTCCTTTATAACATGACCCTCATTACACATTCTATGTCTCCATGAAAGAAGAAACCTTCTAGAAACTTGTTTTAGCTTTTCGGGGTCTTTATAGTCTCCCCCCAATTTTGTAAGCCTCCGGGGCTTTCTGGAATAGTGAGCAAGTATGGTGTTACATAAGCAAGATCCCATGATGAGCTGTTTGAGCGAAATACACTCCTTCTATGCCGTTAGAACTCCAAATTAGTAAGATTTGTTTTTACAGTCACTTGGGAAATCATTGCAACATACACACTTTGTGGTGTGCTGAAAGTTTCTGCTTTATTACATCATGTGACCAGTTTATATAGTATCCCAAACAAAGAAATAACTCCTCAGAATTATGCACCAATAAGAGCCACAGGGGAGTGTGTAGAAATGTGACACTTCCCCGCCCATCAGAGTTGGCTGAACCCTATGACATCTGTGGTGTGCTGAAAGTTTCTGCTTTATTACATCATGTGACCAGTTTATATAGTATCCCAAACAAAGAAATAACTCCTCAGAATTATGCACCAATAAGAGCCACAGGGGTGTGTACAGAAATGTGAAACTTCCCCACCCATCAGTGCTAGCTGAACCCTATGACATCATTCAGTTATAAGACAAGATGGTTTCTATAAGAACAAAATGGATTCTATTCTCTCACAGTTGTTTGTGTCTCCTCTAATCTGATTGTTATGCACATATAAACTCACACATAGGGAAAGGGAGAAAAAAAGTTTAATAAAAAAACAACCCTCAAGCCGCACCCACACCCTAATGGTTCCTGTACAGACTAGAAGTCCCTACCTGCACCACAATAGTAAGGATTACAGTACCATATTGGGTCAAAATTGTATATTGCACATGAATATACTAATAGTATAGTCTGATTATAGCAGGGCGTACTGTTGAAGTTTGACAATACCTCAGGCAGGCATTTGTGCTCTGTTAAGGCCTCCCGTTTGTGTTTGATTACAAGATGATTATTCAGTAAAGAAACTCCCAGTTGGACTGCAAAGCAGAGATTTCACATGCTGCGCTCCATAAGCAACAGGTGTGAATATCTTTGCAATGGAGCGATGCAGCAGAAAACGGGAAAGAGCGATAGAATCAGGAGAACTTAGAGATTTTTACAAGGTGTGTAATTCAATATTTGAGCAACTGACTAGTCTTTAAAGCACCACTTGTAGAAATGCATTAGAAATGTATTGCTTTTAAATGCTGGAAGACCTATATAAAATTTTTTACTCAAGGAACGAAAGAGTGCTAGATGTTTTTGAAAACTTAATGAAATTAAAAAAAAAAATAATAAATATATATATAATATATAATACTGCGTATGTATGGGTGTATATATATATCTAATATATAAAGCTGAATGTGTGTGCATGTGTGTATGTGTGTGTGTATGTCCGGGATTGTCATCCGCACCGTCGCAGCTACAGCCACAAAATTTTGCATACTCACACTTCTGGACCCCGAGAGCGTCATAGGCTATGTTTCGAGGGGAAATTTTAACCCCGCTCTTTACAGTTATTCGCCAAAAAACCTGCCTCCATTAAAGCGAATGGAGCTGGGAGCCACAGTGCAGCCAGAACTTCAGAAGAATGCGCAGCCACGCCCTTATATGGAATGTTGGCGTGTCACAATGCAGCCTGGGAAAGAGACAGACACAGACAGGGAAAGAGGCAGACACAGACAGGGTAAGAAACAGACATAGACAGGGTAAGAGACAGACACAGAAACAGACACAGACAAAGAGACAGACTGACAGGAAAAGAGACAGGGAAAGAGAGACAGGTTAAGAGATAGACACAGACAGGAAAAGAGACAGACACAGGGAAACAGACAGACAGGGAAAGAGAGGGAAAGAGACAGACAGGGTAAGAGACAGACAAATACAGGTAAAGAGACAGACAAAGAAACAGACACAGGGAAAGAGACAGACAGGGAAAGAGAGGAAAAGAGACAGACAGGGAAAAAGAGGGAAAGAGAGAGAAAGAGACAGACAGGGAAAGTGACAGAGATAGATAGACAGGGAAAGAGATTGAGACAGACGGAGAAAGAGACAGAGACAGTCAGAGACAGACAGGGAAAGAGACAGACAGACAAAGAGATAGAGAGAGAGACAGAGAGATATATATATATACAGAGGGGGAGACAGACAGAGAATTGGAGAGAAACAGAGAGACAGTTACTATCCCAGGCATTAATACATTCTATTTATACATTCTATCCCGGGAATGTTAATAAATTCTAATTTGTTAACAACAGTTATTAACCCGGGCGAAGCCGGGTAGTACAGCTAGTCTAATATATAAAGCTGAATGTGTGTATGTATGTGTGTGTGTATGTATGTCCGGGATTGGCATCCGCACCGTCGCAGCTACAGCCACAAAATTTTGCACACTAACACTTCTGGACCCCGAGAGCGTCATAGGCTATGTTGTGAGGCGAAATTTTAACCCCGTGCGTTACAATTTACCAATCAATTTTGCCCCTATTTACATAATGGGGAAAAAGTGAAACGAAAAGTGTATCCACACCGTCCCATTTACAATCACGAAATTTTGCACAGATACCTCATGTGACCAAGGGAATGTCGTAGACTATGTTTTGACAGGAAAATGTAACCCCGCGCTTTACAGTTACGCTCCAAAAAACATGGCTCCATTAAAGTAAATGGAGCCTTGAACTATAGGTTATTAGTAGGAGCTGTGATTGGTTGCTATAGGAACAAAAGACATTCATAGTATAAGAAGCTTATATAGGAGGTAATAAGATGTCGGTGGGGAGACGGATAGAGAGAGACAGACAAAGAGACAGACAAAGAGACAGACAGGGAAAGAGACAGAGACAAACGGTGAAAGAGACAGACAGACAGACCTGGAAAGAGACAGACAGACAAGCAGACAGGGACAGAGACAGGCAGACAGGGAAGGAGGAGACAACCAGAGAGACAGACAAAGATAGATGGGGAAAGACACAGACCTTGATAGAGACAGATGGGGAAAGAGACAGACAGGAAAGGACAGACAAAGAGATGGGGAGACAGACGGGGAAAGAGACAGACCTGGGAAAGAGACAGACCTAGAAAGAGACAGATGGAGAAAGAAACAGAGAGATAGAGACAGACAAAAAAAGAGACAGACAGAGACAGGCAGACGGGGAAAGAGACAGACCTGGAAAGAGACAGATGGAGCACATTACTTGGCCAATTTAGTTAAACCTGTGTGGAATATCTGTGGTGTTGAAATATATGTTGTGAAATGCTTCTATTAGCTTAGTTTTTGCCTTTTAATAATTACATTTCTATCTATTTGTTCGTGGTTTTTGTGTGCAGAATACATTTTTGTTAATAATTCCATTTTGTTAACAGTATGTACGTGTGTGTGTGCATATGTATGTATGTATGTATGTATGTATATATATATATATATATATATATATATTAGTATTTTATATACAGTATATATTGTATCTTCAGTCATGCTATTCAGTAAAGCGGCCCTCCTTCCAAAGCATGCAATTTAATTAAGTCTGAAATTTAGAAACTTTTATCTGATTTTAAGATTTTAAAAGTGCAATAAAGCTTTTTTTTGGATTACAGAATATTGGAATACTTTTAGCTGTAGAGAGAAATCATTAAAAAAAAAAAACAAAAAAACAAAACACTGCTAAATAATTATCTCAGCAACTGCAAAGTTGGCAGATATAGAACACAAGAACAGACACGCACTGAGCAGCTGGTACATCTGGTATTGGGCATTAGGGGCTAATCGAACACCTGCACCGCGCTGTTATCCTCAATGACCCCAATGGGAGACATTTCCAATGTGACCGCATATTGCCACACTGCTTGTGCTTGAAGGATAAATTCAGTTTTGGGAATATTCTTTGCGAACTCAGCCCCTGTTCAATTGATTCCTGCGGGTCCTCCAACATATTGTCCTGCATTGTATGAGCAATCTATTCCTACCATGTCAATAGAATTTTTTTTTAAGCAGGGGGAAATTTATCAAGGGCACTTTTTTTACCGCCCCATCTCTTCAAAAGTAGCAAGAGGGGTAAAAAGTTGCAATTTTTTTTTTTTTTTTGTAAAATGCTTGAAGGGGGAAGTTTTAGAGGAAGGGACCAGACATTGTCTACTACGGTCTAAACCACTTAGTACAATCCAATCAATGCTGAAAATGAGCGTAAATTTACACTGCAAATCTGGTTGTTTTGCACGTATAAACTCATACACACGTAAAGGGAGAAAAGAAACCAAAACCACTTAAACTGCACCAACATCCTAATGGTTCCTGTACAGACTAGAAGTCACTAGCTGCAAACTACTGAAGCCACACCCATGCCCTAATGGTTCCTGTACAGACTAGAAGTCCCTAGCGACACAACTAGAAAACCACAGTTTGGACCTGGCTCCCTAAAAGGCAATTGAACAGTTTCTCCTTCCTCCTAAGGAACCAGTGGGAGGTGGCTTCACATTACTAATCAGGATAAGGAAAGAGTGCAGTGGTAGAGAAAAACAAGCACACAAAGGAGAAATAATAAATGCAAGCAAGGGAAATGTATAACTAACCTAATACAGACCCATATGCGACAGGAGTCATGATTTCCTAAAGCGCTACTACCTGTCACGTGTATAAGCACAGGCTCAGGGTTAACCTTCTCATTTACCATCTGAGACCATGGACATTTAAACATAGTTTTTTTCTTTCGGCACATTAAGGGTTGATGCCTCATTAGGTGCAGCAGCAAACTGGCCCAGCTGGCAGCAGTTAATCAGCTTCCTAATGGGATTTAAGCCCTCTGCTTCCTGGAGTTGTTGGTTATTCTATTCAGTTAGGAGCTAGCCAGGGAGCAGAGAGGACATATTGTTTCTACTGCTGCTATCTGCTGTGATTGTTGTAAGCTGTTTCTTCTACCTCCTTTCCTTTTGTACCCTTACTTGTATTCCTTTGGTTATCCCCTGGTGCAGGTTTTAGGTGTGTATGAGTTTTGTTTTACCCCTGTTAGACATTCCTTGTTGGTGGGTTCTTGGGATCTCCATCCTGGTCTGTTCACTGGATGGGGGAACATAGTCATCAGGGCCAGGACAGGAGACAGGGTCACGTTGGAGGCTTCACCTTGAGTACCTTTTAAGTCTACCATCGGGATAAGGGACAGCACAGGGACCCCAGTCTTGGGGTCATCCAGGCAGCCCCCGTATCATCGTTATCTCCCCATTACACTACCATACCCTTTTTCCTGCATACCCTCCACGGTGTGTACATTTGAGAAAGGTCCATAGACCAAAATGTAACACATGTATATGCAGCATCCTGGGGTAACAGGTGCCACAGAGGACTGCATTACCCCGGGGTTCCTGGAAGACCAATGCTGGTAACTGCACTACACACACATAAACTGGCCTCTTCCCAGGCTGAGCAACAGGCTAGCAACGGGTTTAGAGGGGTAGCTGCCCATTTGCTGGGACCTGCCCAATCCAGTAGCCGGAAGCTCAGGGGAGAGCTGTGGTCAGTTTTGACAGTTGAGAGTAGTCTGAGAGGATGATAGGAGCTGAAGGACAGACTCATCTGTTCAGAAATGCCTATAACCTTGAATGACCTCACTGCCCCACCACCGTGCGGAGCTGCCGCCCCACCACCGTGCGGAGCTGCCGCCCCACCACCGTGCGGAGCTGCCGCCCCACCACCGTGCGGAGCTGCCACCCCACCTACACCCCACCTACTGTCTCCTCCCCATAATCCTATAGAATGTAAGCCCGCAAGGGCAGGGCCCTCTTCCCTCTGTACTAGTCTGTCTACTGTAACTTGTACATGTATTTTGTATGTAACACCCTTCTCATGTACAGCACCATGGAATCAATGGTGCTCTATAAATAAATAATAATAAATAAATAAATAATAAGGAAGTGTCAGTTGGAGAAGATGGTCGGTGTGTGTGGGAAGGAGACCCCAGTTAACTAAAGAGGAGACCGGTCGCCTGAAGCGGAATACAGCCAGTACCCTAAGGGACCGAGCACGGCGGGGTACAGGACCCTAGTTCGGACGGGAGCTCCAGACCCATCCGATAATCCTGCAGGTGATCGGGGACTTTCACAGCCCAACACCACCAAAGAGTACGGGGCACAGTAGCAAAGTGGGAACCCTGCAACAGGGACAGGAGTCCAACCCTTAAATTGGTTCAAGCTGCCTGCCAGACGTACTCAAGGAAGAGACAGATGGAAAGACCAGGGAGGGACCCTAAGATGCTCCAGGCCACAGGGACCCCCAATTTAATAAAGTGCAAAGGAGGAAGAGCTCATTGAGTCGCCATACCAGCACTGGGACTAAGGGAACCCGGGACCCACAGAACCAGCACAAACCGGGTTGCTGTACCAGAGCAGTAAGTAAAGAACAAGTTGCACCGCAGTCCCTGTGTACGTCTGAATTCTTTCTGCACCCCTACAACAGTCAACATCCACACTGGGGCTCGGCCCTACTTGCGGAGGGCCTTGTCACCTAAGCTGCTTTTTAACACCAGCCCCAGCAGTGAGAGACTATGCAGCAGCGATTTCTACACATTGCCGCATACCGAAAGTGGCGTCACGGACATTAAAAACTATCTATCCCCTGTAAATATAACCCCTTTAACAAGCAGCCCCTGGGGTCACGGAACCGGGTACTGGCCACCACTGACATAGACTCTGAGAAGCAGACACCCGGGTCCAATCAGCTCCCCTGCAGGCCCTGGGGTCACGGAACCGGGTACTGGCCACCACTGACATAGACTCTGAGAAGCAGACGCCCGGGTCTGATCAGCTCCCCTGCAGGCCCTGGGGCGCAGCATATACAATTATCCATTGAAATGAAAAAGCAACATTTTTTTCATCTATTTTAGTGCTGGGTTCTTTAAGGCAATTTTCACACTTCAGTCTTTTTCCATCAGTCACAACCCGTTGCCTTGAGAAAATACGATATCCTGCAAAATTTTTTGCAGGATTCAGTTTTTTCCCCATAGACTTGTATTAACGACGGATTTCGACTGATGACCCTGCGTTGCATCAGTCTTGCGACAGATCAGTCGTGGAATGACTGACCATTGGGCGGAAGCAATGCAGAATGGAACATTTTTTGTGTGCAGCCAAAAAATGGACAGCAACGGATGCGTCGTTGTCCGTCGTGTGTTGTAATGGAAGCCTATGGGCGGCTGATCGGTCGGAATCCGTCAAATGACAGATTCCGGTGAAGAATCCGTCTTTTAGCAACCGAGCATGCTCATATGTGTAAATTCCTTTCTGGTTAAAAAAAAAAAATCTCTTTCTCTCTCAAATGAAGTAAAGACAAATGAGAACACAAAGGGTAAATAACAAACCGGTCTCAGTCAAACAGGGAGAATCCCTAGTAGCAAGACTCAGGAGCAATCAACACTGAAACAAATGGGTAGGATTAAGAAGGAAATACACAGGGCACTACTCTGAATGATGCTATTAGTCGAAATTCACATTTAGAGTTTTAATGTTACAACCTATATAGGCTGCCCAAAAGGACTTGAGCTGAAAACACTAACACAGCTACGTGGTGCTCATTCAAAAAGCCAACAAAAATTCCACTTTGTATATAGATAGGAAAAAGAATAAGCACTCACCGATAATTGCTGTGTAGAAGTGTGGATATTTATTCAAATTGAGGAGTTACATGCTGTGGCCAGCGGGGAGGGGGTAAGACAGGACAGCACGTTGGACGACGGCTGTTTCGTACTCTGTAGTAGTGCTTCAACGGGTCTAAGGCTGTGTTCACACACTGCGTTTTTGACCTGCGTTTTTGGTGCGTTTTTGCTGCAGAAATTTCTTGAGAAATTCTTGTAACCTTTCTGCAGACATTCCCCAGCCAAACCTATGGCAAAAAAAAATAGCTGTACGCACCCTGCGTTTTTTTCTTAAGAAAATCTACTGAAAGAATTTTCTTAAGAAAAAGGATGAACATGTCACTTCTTTTCTGCAGCTAACTGCATTAGTTACCATAGATAATGGCACAATAACGCAGGGAGCAACCAGCGGTAAAAACGCACCAAAAACGCACCGAAAATGCACCAAATTGCGGTAAAAACGCAGGTGCGTTTTTGGTGCGTTTTTTAACGCAGGTGCGCTAATCCTTCACTCTCAAGAAATTTTCTTAAGAAATTTCTTAAGAAAAATCCTTTTTCTAGTGTGCACATAGCCTAAGACAGGACAGCATGTTAGACGACGGCCGTTTCGCACTCTGTAGTAGTGCTTCAACGGATCTAACAAGACCTGTCGAAGCACTACTGCAGAGTGCGAAACGGCTGTCGTCTAACGTGCTGTCCTGTCTTACCCCCTCCCCGCTGGCCACAGCATGTAACTCCTCAATTTGAATAAATGTCCACACTTCTACACAGCAATTATCGGTGAGTGCTTATTCTTTTTCCTATCTATATACACAACACTGAAACAAATATTGCCAGAAGAGAATGGGGAGCATAAATAGCGGCACCCAAAATGTGATTGGACAGAGACAATAAACAAGTAAGAAAACCTGATAACCGCAAACTAAAGGAATAGAAGCAAATGTAGAAGTAATAGACCTTCAGCATTTGGACAAGAACAGACAAAGCTATGGCTCAATAGAGAATGAAACAGACTCTGAAGATATGGCACTGATACATGAGCAGCTGAAGATATAGATGGTTAATGCACCAATAGACTTACTATTTAGCGTTAACACTGCAATGTGTGCATGCTCCTGCAGGAATTCTGCAAATCGCGGTGTTCTTTTGACTGAACAGTGGGGGTCTCAAGACCAGACCTCGCTAATCAGCAGCACTTTGCAGCCTGTAGAATATATATTAAAAAAAAATGTGTGAAACGATACTTACAAGGTGTGCGCCTTTGAATAAATTCAGCGCTTCACACATCTCTAAATCTAAACCATATTGTAGGGTGTCTGAGAAGAGTGACTAGTAAGCCAGGTGCGTGTGTTGGGTTGAATAAAACCATTTCACATTGGGATATTAATGGAGGGGCGCTGCGTGCACTATTGAAGAAGCTCAGATTTTACAGTCAGACAGGGGCCCGCAGCTCCCGCACAGCTGGAAGATACCAGAGGTTCTCTATGTATTAACACTGTGTATATTTAAAGGGTTGAATAAAGTCCACAATTTCCTACCTGGCATGTGTCAATGTTTTCCAAAAGATCTTGGCCTGACTTTGTGTTTCTCGGTTTGTATTCTTTCAATGCCTATTAGGTATTTCATCGGGACTATCAACTTGGGAAGGATAAGGGAATCGGGTAACATCTACCTAGACATGACAGCGCAAAACAAAATAGCAAGAGAATAAAAAAAAAGAATTGTGCTGCCTTTCAAATTGAGCTGTTTTCCTTGAGTTTATGGAGCCAGATCTACATTAATCAGCTGATCACGGGTGTTTCACAGGTGACAGACAGTCCTGTGGTGCCTGGCAATAGAAGGTCACAGTGTTTAACTGCGCAAAATGCTCCCTGACTTTCTATTATTCCGGCTGTTAGTATTCCGTGTACTAGGTATCTCTATTGGGTTTTCATCCTTTTCCCTTTAAGACCCACCAGAGGTCCTCTTCCCTTCCGCTACCAATCATCTGTATTTCCCCTTGGGTTTAAATACTCTCATTTTCCCTGGACTGGTGCTGGGGATATTATTCAGTTCATTCTAGCGCTGGATGCAAGCAGGTGGCTTGCACTCATCTGTGTTGTTGTTGCTGTAACTTTGCTGAACTTCAACATGAGTCATCTGTGGGTAAGTAGTTCATGCATTTTTCTCCTGTGTGTACCCCTTGTGTCTTCCTTTAGCATTTAGTGGGGTTGACGAAGAGCTCATCGTATCCATTCCCTATATAGGGTCCTGCGTTAGGGATACCTAGGGTCAAGTATCCGGCTTGGAGCATAGGTGAGAAACCCCAGGGACCAGCGGTAGATTTGGTCAGGGGTCACCATGTCCCCCTTGGCTGCGCAAACTCCTGCTGTTATTATTCATTGTACTAGGTAGCTTTCCTGTTGGAAATTTATCTATTCCCCTTTAGGACCCAGCAGGAGCTCGCCTTCCATCCAGCTGATGATTATTAGTATTCCACTTGTGCTTAAATACTCCCTTCTCCCCTGGACTGGTGCTGGTGATATTATTCAGTTCATTCAGCATTCAGCTCTGGTTGCAAGCAGGTGGTTTGCACTCATCTGTGGTATCATTGCTGTATCGTTGCTAAATTTCTACCTGAGTCATCTGTAGATAAGTGGTTCATGCATTTTCCCCTGTGTGTCCTCCTTGTGTCTTCATTTAGCATTTAGTGAGGTTGACAAAGAGCTCATCCCACCCGTTCCCTATTTAGGGTCCAGCACGAGGGATACCTAGGGTCAGGTATCCTGCTTGGCACATAGGTGCGCAACCTATCTGGGGTGGTGAGGGACCCCAGGGACCAGCAGTAGGTTCGGTCAGGGGTCTCTGTGACGCCCCTGGACTATCAGGTCGTCACAGGGTACTGCACGCTCTTTCTCTTTAGTGCAGTATTCAAATCCCTCATGGTTCTGGGTCCCCATCTTACAGTGCGGCCTGGAACAGCAAATCAAATCCTAGATACACCTTGCATCACACCCACCAGACACACCAGTGGGTGTCTTAAGCGGAATAGGGTCGCCCACCTAGGGGTCAGGAAGGGGAGGTGAGGAGTGAAGTGAAGTAGTAGTAAAGAGTACTAGAGAGGAGTAGTGAAGTGGAGGAGGCTGGGAGTAGTGGCTCCCAGGAGATGCTGACTAGGTTGCAGGAGGTGGTCTGGACCCAGAGGAGTCGGACCCCCGGTCGCAGGGGATTGAGGCAAGGTGCCTTGGCCTGTTAAATAGAATGGTCAGCAGCCTGGTCCTATCACCGGTCCGGGACCGAATGCACGGCGGGGTACACGGACCCCTAGGTCGGGGAGAAACTTCAGGCAACCTGGCAATTAACCTGCGGAGAACGGAGCCTTTATGGAGTGTTCGCACTCGCTCCAGAATCGGGGCACTAGCGCAACGAGGGGGATAGGACCTACCAACTAAACGGTCCACAAAATCCCAAGCGTGAGCCCTGAGAGCAGGCTCTCACACTTAGCCACAGCGGGGAGCGGGGCCCGGCAAGTTCCAGACTATTGGGCCACTACGGTGAATTTAAACTTTGTGCCAGGAGGCAGGTCACAGATCTCCAGGCAGCACTGCAGGGGACGGGACCCGGACGAGCTCCTCTTGAGAGGCAGCGGCACCTAGAGACTTGGTTTATCCGGTTGTCAGCGTCTGCTTATTGGCTGAGTGAGTACCTGAGGGATTTCCCCCTCATGGCACCCAGTAGCACCATCCAGAGACCCGGGGCCTACCCCTACCAGTGGAGGGCAATGACACCTTGCTGCCCCACTCCATCACCCCGGGTACTCCCAACGGTAAGCGGCGGTATTCCCAATTACTGCACACCACGGGTGGCGTCAAGAACTGTAAGGGTGGCTTTACACGCTACGAGATCGCTACAGCGATTTCGTTGGGGTCACGGATTTTGTGACGCACATTCGGCCGCTGTAGCGATCTCGTTGTGTGTGACTCCTAGGAGCGATTTTGGATCGTTGCAAAAACGTCCAAAATCGCTCCTCGTTGACATGGGGATCCTCTCCCAATTATCGCTGCAGTCGCTTGGTTCATCCTCGTCCCTGCAGCACCATACATCGCTACGTGTGACGCCGGAGGAACGAGGAACCTCTCCTTACCTGCCACACGTCAGCAATGAGGAAGGAAGAAGTTGGGGGGGATGTTCGTCCCGCTCATCTCCGCCCCTCCGCTTTGATTGGGCGGCCGCTTAGTGACGTCGCTGTGACGCCGAGCTAACCGCCCCCTTAGAAAGGAGGCAGTTCGCTGGTCACAGCGACGTCACCGAGCAGGTAAGTACGTGTGATGCTGCCGTAGCGATAATGTTCGCTACGGCAGTGATCTCCACATATCGGCATAACGATAGGGGTGGGTGCTATCACGCTCGCCATCGCTAGCATCGGCTAGCAATGTCGCAGCGTGTAAAGCCCGCAACTCCCCTGTAAATATCCCCTCTTTTACTTTAGAGTGTAGCCCCTAAGCCCCCGCGTCTGGAGACACTTTTGAGCCACGAATGCACACTACCCCTGGATCCGAGCGGTTCGATCCGCTGCTGGGGCGGCACATCATCTCCCATCTCCCCCTTCTCTAGACACAAGGTTCCCCTTCCCTTTCGCTGTTCGCTTGGTACTTCCCTTACCTAGCGTGACATCAGCACTGCAAGAAAAGGTGAAATAAGAGGCTTGTAGGAGACCCAGGCAACAATAAGATTTTTTTGTTTTATTATTCTTAGACCAATCCCTTTAAATTAGGAACTAATTTGGCAAATTGTGGAAATGTAGAAGAATGGCCCTCTGCGCAGTGCCTCTCCTTCCGCCCTCTTATATAATAGTTTGCACAGCTAATAACTGGCGGAAAAGAAGATGCAGCTTCATTGAGAAGAGTGAGGTCATCTTAATCTCTGTCCGGATGTCATTATAAAAGCCCAGATACGTAAAGAGATATTAGTCGGTGAAAAATTAATAGACGTAAAATAGACCCAGCAGACGGCATCGATTTAGACTAATGTAGTAGCAATCTTCAGAGTGTTTTTCTGGGAAAATGTTTTTTTTCTTCCAGATGACCTCTAACACTGAACGCTCAAATGAACCATAATATGTCTAGTGCAGCAGCCATAGACATAATAAATGGAACTGCTGAAATGTAGGTGGAAAGTGGAAGAACGGCTGCCAAGTTATTAGAAGGAAGGCTGAAGAATTATTCATTTCAGGAAGTAAGGAGGACAAGACGTGAAAACTATATTGCTGAAATCCCATAAAATATGAATGATCGTGGGAGGGCTTGGTATACTTTTACAATGACACCCGGCTGACCGCTTCCACATATAGTAGACAGAAACCGGTTTATTTACTGGTTTATAGGGTTTCCCCAGCACATACCATATAACTAGGTCAATAGATTAAGATATATCCAAGGAAAAGTCCATGGCTGAAAATCTGGAATTTAATTTCCTTGTACAAGATGAATTTATTAAAGGGACACTGTCAGGTCCAATATGCACCCAGAACCATGAGCAGTTCTACTAATCCCTGCCTAAAGGGCACTTTACACGCAGCGATATCGCTATCGATATCACTAGTGAGCGTACCCGGCCCCATCGGTTGTGCGTCACGGGCAAATCGCTGCCCGTGGTGCACAACATCGCTAACACCCATCACACTACTTACCTGCCTAGCGACGTCGCTGTAGCCGGCAAACCGCCTCCTTTCTAAGGGGGCGGTTCGTGCGGCGTCACTAAGCGAGCGCCCAATAGAAGCGGAGGGGCAAACATCCCGCCCACCTCCCTTCCTTCTTCATTGCAGGCGGCCGCAGGTAAGGTGATGGTCCTCGTTCCTGCGGTGTCACACGTAGCGATGTGTGCTGCCACAGGAACGATGAACTACATCGTACCTGCAGCAGCGATAATCGGGAATGGAACGACGCGTCAATGATCAAAGATTAGGTAAGTAATTTTGGTCGTTAACGGTCGTTCGTGCGTTTCACACGCAACGACGTCGCTAACGAGGCCGGATGTGCGTCACAAATTACGTAACCCCAACGACATCTCGTTAGCGATGTTGTTGCATGTAAAGTGCCCTTAACTGTCCCTGTATCTAGTGGCATAGATAAAGGGATCTTTAGAAAAAGTATTTCTAAAGAACCTTTATGATATGCTAATGAGTGCAGGGACTAGTCCCAAGGGCATTACTTCCCCCGACTAATCCACCGTCTTACAAATGACTACCAGATCATGAAGGTTTGAAGATTAATTTAGCTTTATTTGTGCACTGGTCAACGCATTTCGGGAGACTCTGCTCCCTTCCTCAGGACAGTCAGCTAAAGAACATTAAATCAGAGATTAAATTTAATTGAGATTTAATGTTCTTTGCCTGACTGTCCTGAGGAAAGGAGCAGAGTCTCCCGAAACGCGTTGACCAGTGCACAAATAAAGCTACATTAATCTTCAAACCTTCATGATCTGGTAGTCATTGGCGCGGCTTGGAAATACCCTGCTCTACCACTCTCTGTTATTTGCCGATCTGGGGACCGCTGCCGTGACTCGGAGTTACTTACATGCTGTCATAGGAGTTGTGACTTTCACAACCCCTATAGGTGAGTTTGACCACCCCTCTTCATACCCCCCTTCCTACCGGGGTAAGACCCTATTGCGCTCTTTTTTCCACAGTTTTCTCTTCTAATCCACCGTCTTAGCATGTTAGCACGCCCACAGGGTCATGCTAACATGTTATTCAATGCCCAGCATCATCGGCGGTGACGTTAGTACTGTTGTCACCCACGTTTAGGTTTAGTGCACATGATCAGGAGTCACAGCACTTCCGGTCATGCGCACTATGAAGCCAGGTGTTTGTGTCCCAGCTTTGTAGAGATCTAGTTAGTGCACATGACCGGAAGTGCCAAGGACTCCTGATCTTTCACACTGACCCTAAACCCGGCATCTGAGGCAGTGACAATGGACACAGGTACGCGCGTCACCGCATAATAGCATGTTAGCAAGCCGTTGTAGGCGTGGTGACATACTAAGAAGGTAGACTAGTCAGGGCATATAATGCTCTTGCGACTAGTCCCTGCACTCATTAGCATATCATAAAGGATCTTTAGAAATACTTTTTTTTTTCTAAAGATCTCTTTATGTGTCAGGAATCTGAAAATGTGCCTGCCTTATTTGTGGGGGCAAAGATCTCCCCAATATTCTAACTCTTTCATCGGCTCCTTCCAGATTGGACTTGCCCTTTTAGGCTCGGGTTGTAAACTTGTAGTTCTTCGCCTATCTCCAGAGCAGGAGAATTCGCTCAGCAGGGGGATTTATTGGCTCAGGAACTGCTTTGATTGGATTTGTCACCTCCACCATTTGGCCCTTGAGGCAGAGCAGGATTTCTTCTGGCTGCAGGGCAGGGGGTGTGCATATGGAATGTGACAGGTGGGTGACATGTATGAATGTCATAATCCTCATAATATTTCTCAGAATATCCTCACAGTATGCTACTAGATACAGGGACAGTTAGGCAGGGATTAGAAATATGCACCCAGAACTGCTTGTGGTTCTGAGTGCACATTGGACCTGACAGGTTCAATTTAAGATGACACATGACAGTCCTAAAGATAGTGTGGTGCACCATCGGCGTTACATGTTCCTCTCTGTCCCCGATTGGTGCAGGGGAAGCCACTGACAGAAGACGGTCCCTGAGCAAGAATAGTATCTGGGCCATTTGCGGTCCTATAGGCCATCATAATGCACTATTCCACCAGATTTGGAGGTAGAATTGGGCCTCCTTAACTTGGACCTCCTGGAGGTTGCACCAATATGTCTGCCCCTGGATTGTTGCTCTCATTGTGAAATGAAGCATGGAGAAACTGACCTTTCCCTTGACTGTATCCCACCTATTTATATTGTACTTTGAGCCAAAGTTAAGATTCACAAGATGATCCCCTATTTCTGTAATAACCTGCAGGTAACGGGATACGCAAGGACTGCACGGAACCACGGGGGTTAATCAATGCAAATTTAATAACATATTGCACAACACAGGTGGAGGAAAAATGCGGGAAAGGAGCACAGCAGTAGAGATAATGCAATATATATACAACTACTTTGAATAGCTTGTCAAGGGTAGGAAGCCTCAGATTGTACTCCCAAAAGCAAAACACAGAAATCCTTATTAAACAAAAAAACGCAGGGTCCTTGTTACCTTACTTGCATAACACAGTGCAGAGTCTTTTCCTATCTGTCCCTAACTAAAAGTAGTGTGCACACTTAACTGCAGGTTTCAGCGTGGGGTACCTCGTCACCGTTTGGGCCCGTATTCCGCCGGCATACACCTCTAAAGTTCAGTCTTTGTCCCGGATCTGTAATTTGCCCGTGCTGTCTGGCTCCTCGCTCCACATCCAGCCTTTCTTGGATCTGTGTCTTGGGGAGATGTCACGCAACACTCAGGTACTTGGACCTTGTTCAGCAGGGCAGAATGCGGCCTTGCCTTCTTCCGCACGTCCGGGCACACACTTCTCTGCATAAAAACAGCTCCCAAACAAAACTAGCCCCTCTGCACATCCTGTTCAGGACTGTACCAAGTAAATCAAGCTGCAGGGGTTTGTGCCCGCTGTTCTTTGCTTTGACAGTAGGTGGCAGCATAACAAGGAAAAGTCCACAGTCTTCTAACCTATATATGTAAATGTTAACAGATCTTACATTTCCCCCCCTCTTTAACCTCGGCCGTCCCAGCCGATACTCTCCTGAGGCGCTCTGCACAGGGGCACACGGTGGCAATTCCTGCCCTGCTTCACAACCTGGTGCTTGGGAGCCAATGTCTTAAAACAGGATCCAGTGACAGAACACACAAATTCATCTGCCAAGTACCGATCAGGGGGAATACCAGCGTTAGCCCGCTCAGTCCGGCGTGGTACTACGGCTAAGTCACCAGACGTCGGCGCTGTATCAGGGAGTACAGTATTCTCGTCCCCATTGCTGGCGATTGGTGACTCCTGCTCTGCAGGGGTGGCACCTGTGTCTTGAATGGATGGGGGTGTGGATCTCTCCCAGTCTGCTGGGTTGGTCGGGGCCCGCCACCATTTTTCATCGTCAGAGCCCTCTTCGACGGTAACAGGAACGGGCATGGGCACCGTCTCCGACGTACTTTGTCTGGTCCTGTCTTCTGAATAGCAGGGCCTCAGCATATTACGATGCAGGATGAGGGTGTCACCTCTTCGCTCGCCTCTCACTTCGTATACTGATCCGTGGGGAGAGATTCTTCTGATCACAATGTACGGCTCCGTTTTCCAGCGCTCACTCAACTTGTGTCTCGGGTGTTTCTCTGCAACTAGTACTCGGTCTCCTGGCATGAACGGGGCTTCACACACAGGTTTCCGCTGCGGGTGTGTCTTTTCTTGCAGCCGCTTGGTAACAATTCGATGGATAGTCTCCAGCCGTCGATGGTGACAGTCAACCCAGGAACCTACGCTCTGACCTTCGCTGATCTCGGGGGGAGCCAGGTTGAGCTCTTCAATGCCTCTTCCGGCTCTTCCAAACAGTAGTACGTATGGGGTGTACCCAGTGGTGGAGTGGACACGATTATTGTACGCCCACACGAGTTCTGCGAGATAGCCGGGCCAGTGATTCTTACGATCATCCTCCAATGTGCGTAGCATTTGTAGGAGGGTCCGGTTAAATCTCTCGCAGGCTCCGTTGCCCTGCGGATGATAAGGCGTAGTCCTTGACTTCTGCATTCCGTAAATCCTTTGCCGCTCTCTCATGACACTGCCCTGAAAGCAAGCCCCTTGGTCGGAATGTATTCTTTTGGGGCAGCCGTATACCCGGATAAAGTAATCACTGATGGCTCGAGCAGCTGATTCAGCTGTCTGATCTCTGGTGGGTGTCACCACCGCAAATTTGGAGAAGTGATCTGTCATCACAAGGCAGAACTGATAGCCCCGGTGGGAGTGGCCAATCTTCAGATAATCGATCATGAGTACTTCCAACGGCTCTTTGGTTACAATAGTCTGTACTGGTGCTTGCTGTGGGGGAGCCTTACTTAACTCGCAGGAACGGCACAGTTTACAGGCCTTCTCTACTGCCCGAAGCATCTGAGGACAGTATACTATTCTTTGCAACCACTGGTAAGTCTTGTCCGGTCCGAAATGGGCTCCCTTCTCATGCGCCTCTCGGGCCAGTGGTACTGCCATCTTCTGGGGTATCACTACTTGCCACCGTACTTCCAACTCTGTAGCTAGGTGCACCCTCCGATACAGCATCCCTTCTTGCACCGACAGCTTATCCCACTGGCTGAGAATCTGGAGGGCCACGTGCGACAGCGTGGCCCGTATTTCCTTTCTAGGCTTGCGCTGCTGGATCACCCACTCTTTCACTTGAAGCAGTTCTGGGTCAGATGACTGGATTTTCACCCATTCCTCTCTGGTTTGGCCAAGCAGGCGTGATGTCGTGCCCGATGTAATTTCCAGCATACGAGCCTCTACCACTTGAGCGGTGAATTTACTGAAGTCCGGAATTTCGTCTTCCTCCAACTGTTCATCTCTCTCCCCCACTGGGGCTTCGGTGGTAACACGAGAAAGGGTATCAGCATTCTGATTTTCATGTTTAGAGCGGTACTGCACATGATAATTGTATCTGGAGAGTCGTGCCAGCCACCTCTGTTCCATTGCTCCCAGTTTGGCGGTGGAGATGTGAGCCAGGGGATTATTATCCGTATAGACTTCAATTTGGGCTCCCGTGAGATATTCCGAGAATCTTTCGGTTATTGCTCATACTAGTGCCAGTAACTCCAGCCGAAAGGAACTGTAATTCTCGGGATTGCGCTCGACTTCTCGCAACGTCCGACTTCCATATGCAATCACCCGTTCAGTACCATTCTGTACCTGGGCCAGTACTGCACCCAGGCCGTAGAGGCTCGCGTCTGTATACAACCGAAAAGGGAGGTTATAGTCTGCATAGGCAAGCACAGGGGCGCTAACCAAGGCCTCTTTCAATCGGTGTAAGGCTTCTGCTTGTCTTGGTCCCCAGCAAATTTTCTGTGCTTTTGGTCCTTTCGCAGTCCCTCGGAGCAATTCGTGCAAAGGTTCTGCCTCCTTCGCGAACTCTTTGATAAAGCGACGGTAATATCCGGCTAGCCCCAGGAAAGCTCGAACCTCTCGCACTGTGCTGGGTGTGGGCCATTGTAGCACTGCTCTCACTTTCCCATCGGAGGGCTGTACGCCGGCTTCGGACACCTTGTGTCCGAGATATTTAATCTCTTCCTGAAAGATCCAGCATTTTTTTGGTTTTAGTTTAAGCCCATGGGCCCGTAACCGCTGAAACACTTGGCCCAGGTTTTCTAGATGTTTCTCAAAGGTTGCAGAATACACTACTATGTCGTCCAGGTAAATCAATGTGGCCTCGAAGTTCATGTCTCCAAGGCAACTTTCCATGAGGCGCTGAAAAGTTCCTGCGGCATTATTTAGTCCAAACGGCATGCGATTGAACTCGAAGAGTCCCATGGGTACAATAAATGCGGTCTTGGCCTTGTCTTTCTCTGCCACAGGGACCTGCCAATATCCGCTGGCCAGATCGAGGGAGGAGAAGTAACGTGCCTTTCCCAACGCCGACAGGGACTCCTCTATCCGGGGCAGAGGGTAGGAATCACGAACCGTGCATCCATTAAGCTTGCGGTAGTCAACACAGAAGCGGGTAGACCCATCCTTTTTCTTGACCAGCACGATTGGGGCAGCCTATGGACTCTGACTTTCTCTTACCACCCCGCTCTTCAGCATCTGCGCCAAAAGCTCTTTTACCTCTTGGTAGTACTTTGGGGGTATTTGTCTGTACCTTTCCCTGATCGGTGGGGCATCTCCTGTGGGTATTTCGTGCTGAATCTTGTCAGTACAGCCGAAATCTTCTGCGTGACGGGAGAACGTGGCTTGATTCTCCCAAATAAAGTCTTCTATGGCTTGGGCTTGCTCCGAAGCGAAGGGGCTCAGGTCCACTCCCATCTGCCCTAAGATGACGCAACTGTTCCATTGATCAGTGGGTTTCTCTTTTCTTTCCATAGAAACAGCCCAAGTCCAGGCTTCCCCTGCCATGGGCTGCAATTCAATCGATTCTGCGGCCGCCACCTCTTCAGGCGCCAGGTAGACATGGGCCAGAACAACTCCCGAGGTCAAGGTGTAGGCCTGTTCACCGGTGTTCACGCAACGGAAAGGGACCCTTCCATTTCTTACTGTTGCTAAAGTGCGAGCCACCAACGGTTCGTCTCCGTTCTCTTCACCACGGTAAGGCTCCACCAACACCTCCATCCCCTCGAGTGTACGGTGGGCCCCGACTGGCAAGGTGAGGACTGTCTCACGATTTGGAGGTAGAGTAATTGTTGTCTGTCTTGGGACTCGAACCCTCCCCACCGGGTAGCGGCTCCCACCATTCTTCCACAGTCCTCGGGCACGGATAAGGTGTTGGAAGACCTTTTGGGCGGGCCTGTTAGCAACTGTTGTCTTCCAGTAATCACAGCCCCCCTTGTTGAAGAGCAACTGGTCTAATTCTTTCAGGGCGTTCATGCCCACGATAGCTGGCACCTCTCTGTCGTACCGGCCCTTTGTTAACACAATCCCTTTTTTGCCTAAGTTCTGGCCACAGGCACGTATGTTCATCCACACGACCCCTACAACCGGAATGGGAAGATTGTTTGCAGCCCTCAGTTTGATATGTGCCCCTTTGTCAATGGATACAGTTTGTCCAAAATGTTGGTAGAAGAACTGTTCTGGCATGGTGGCCACTTGGGACCCAGTATCCATCAGGCATCTTACTTCTTTCCCTTCAAATTCGGCCGTGATCGTCGGCGTGCAGGCTGCTATATCTTCAGGGCGTTGGTTTTCTCTAAGCTCAGTTGGTCTCCCCGCCATGTGCCCATCCATGGAGGGAGGCACTAGTTTAACGGCGGTCTTTCTTGAGACGTCTTCCTCTCCGGACAGTGTCGGAATAAATGGTTCCGATTTCCACAGTTCCAACACTGGTACTCTCCAGCGGGTCTCGATCATCTCTGCTCGATCTGTGCCCTCTCTTCTTGATAGGTATGCGTGCGGGTATTTGGCCGCGGTGCTGTAGTTCCTACTTCTGACGCCGGGGCTTGCATATTCTTCAGCAACTCTTGTAGAGCAGTAACAGTCTCTTGTAACTGATCCACTTTAGCCTCAAGCTGGCTCGGTTCTCGGTTTTTCTCACCCGGGACTACCTTATGCATACAAACTTCACCCCAGGCGTTCTGCGGGTCGCAATTTTCAGTTTGTGTGCGGGAGACTGCTTCTTCCAATAACTCCTGGAAAGTTAGTTTTTTTTCTACCCTGAGCCGTTCACGGAGGGCACCTTTGATCTTGGGGTTATGTAACCCACGGAGGAATTGATCTCGTAGGGTATGGTCAGCATAACTGGGGGTTTGTGCTAGCTCTGGCTCTGCTGTAAGCATTTGTCTCATTATTCTCTGGAGTGCATTTGCATACTGTGGCAGACCTTCTTCTTCACCCTGCAGCCTGTAGAACAGTTGCGCCTGTAAATCTCCTGCTTCTGGTTTCCCGCCATACACTCTCTCAAGAATCTTCACCACCTGCTCTAACGTCTTTCGTTCACTCTCAGGGCGCAATAAAATGGTCTCTTGAGCATGGCCTTCAAGGGCAATCAACAGTATCTCCCCTTGATTTTCTGCAGTCACTCCTGCTACTCTCAACATGCCCCTCACTCTCTGCGCCCAGTCATGGAGAGGTACATTGCTGCCAGTAAATTTTGGTATATGGGTCAGCATAGCCCCCAGGGACAGCTGTCTTGCTGGTATTCCCCCATCAGGTTGTATTAGTACACCTCCATCAGCGACACCCCCATCAGCGACACCCCCCTGTCCGTCCATTGTTCCGTACCAGCCTGCATATCCTGCCGACTACGCCAAATGTAATAACCTGCAGGTAACGGGATACGCAAGGACTGCACGGAACCACGGGGGTTAATCAATGCAAATTTAATAACATATTGCACAACACAGGTGGAGGAAAAATGCGGGAAAGGAGCACAGCAGTAGAGATAATGCAATATATATACAACTACTTTGAATAGCTTGTCAAGGGTAGGAAGCCTCAGATTATACTCCCAAAAGCAAAACACAGAAATCCTTATTAAACAAAAAAACGCAGGGTCCTTGTTACCTTACTTGCATAACACAGTGCAGAGTCTTTTCCTATCTGTCCCTAACTAAAAGTAGTGTGCACACTTAACTGCAGGTTTCAGCGTGGGGTACCTCGTCACCGTTGGGGCCCGTATTCCGCCGGCAGACACCTCTAAAGTTCAGTCTTTGTCCCGGATCTGTAATTTGCCCGTGCTGTCTGGCTCCTCGCTCCACATCCAGCCTTTCTTGGATCTGTGTCTTGGGGAGATGTCACGCAACACTCAGGTACTTGGACCTTGTTCAGCAGGGCAGGATGCGGCCTTGCCTTCTTCCGCACGTCCGGGCACACACTTCTCTGCATAAAAACAGCTCCCAAACAAAACTAGCCCCTCTGCACATCCTGTTCAGGACTGTACCAAGTAAATCAAGCTGCAGGGGTTTGTGCCCGCTGTTCTTTGCTTTGACAGTAGGTGGCAGCATAACAAGGAAAAGTCCACAGTCTTCTAACCTATATATGTAAATGTTAACAGATCTTACATTTCCACAAAGGATAAAGCATAATAAGATCCATAAATTGCCTTGATCTTATTTTCTGTCGTTGACTGCAGCCAACTTAAAATATTCGATAGCTGCAGTTGAAATAAAAAGTATGTGAACCCTTTAGAGTTAACTGTATTTATGCAATCATTACTAATAAAATATGGTGTGATTTATTTAAATGACAAATATAGACACAATCTAAATAAACTGCTAAAACACAGTTTTACTGTTTTGTGTCTTTTATTGATCCCTTTCAGTAAATATCCACAATGCAGACCTCGCATGTAATAACTTTTAGATCTCTCCTTTAGGAGCAATCATCTCCACCCTCCATCCTACATTCTCTGTAGTTGCAAATATGATCTGCTCAGTGATAATAATGGCTGTAAAGCGCAGCGGAATACAGAGGCGCTATATAATCAAGTTGATAATTTAAAAAATCTGCTCCCCGTTTTTCCTTCCTTTTTCCCTTCTTTTTATCCGGGTGGCTGAGAAGTCCGTGTTTTATGTCCATGCACTAGATGTCTGTTACGGACCCCAAACTTGACTAGTGATGGGTGAATCCAAATTGTAAAGTCTTTTTATTTTCTTTCAAACTTTCATTTGTCCTAAAAAGTTTCACTATTTTTCTGTAAACTATTTTTGCAGAACCTTTGTGGAACATCCTGGTGATCATAGATGGGTGACTCACAACGTGCTTTTCTGGACAGCAGCAGCTTCCTTTTATGATGTACCATGGATGTGTCACGGCCGGTTGAGAATCCTGTGGCAGCAAGTGTTAGAAAACCCCATAGATTAGCAGCACGTGTTATCTGACAATTCCCTGTTTCTGCAGCAGAAGACTCCCAGACCCTGGGAAACTGGTTTTCCTCTCAATTGCCAGCCTCTGACTTCCTTTATAAACCTCACCCTGGTGTGGTTTGTGTGTGGTTTATAGTTTGTTCCTTGCTGAGCTCTGCAATGGTTGTCTTCTGTTGTTCCAGACTTCTGTGGTTGCTGCAGTTCGCATAAGTGTTTTGTCTTTTGCTATCTACCAGGTCTCTGGTGATTGCTGTTGTGTTTCCCCTGTATTGTTCCCTTATGTCTTCCTTTAGTGATAGCTGTGTTGACGAAGAGCTCATGCCCTCCATCCTTACTTAGGGCCCAGATCAGGGTTTGCCCAGGGCTGAAGTATTCCTGCTCGGCGACAGGTGTGGAACCTGTATCGGGCTGGTGAGGGTGAGCGCCGGGTTGCTGTCGGGGGGTCACCACTTTCCACTTCCCTTTGTGTTGTCCTATACAGCCAGTATAGCTTCTATCCCTGGCTGAGACATGATGTCCTTCCATGAACATCATTCTGTTTAAATGTTTTTTCTAATAGTGGTTACATGAACAGGTTTTTGCAGTTTGTAGATTCATTAGTACATTGGGTTCTCTTGCACCTGTTTTGGGATTGGCCATTGTGCTCTTGGAGGGACTATAAATACTCACTGTCTTGTCAGCAAACTTTACATAAAGCAATAGTAAATGTTTTGAAACTTTGGAATATATCTTAGAAGAAATATGTTTCTTTCTCCACTTAGGAGCCTCTCCTTTCCCCCTGCATCCTGAAGTCACCATCCACCCTGGTAAAAAAAACAAAAACAAACAAACAAAAACACTCAAATCTGTCTGACTCAAGACCACATTAATTGGCAGCACAGTGAGGTGTGAGGTTCACACAACATATTGGAGTCTACGGAGAGGGGATAGAGAGAGGAGTAGATAGAGACACAAACATATTGTACAGATTCTAGCAAGCTTATCCAGTGCTGGATTCACAGCTACACTTCGGAGTACTCCTGTGTAATTCTATCAAGCTTATCCGGTGCTGGATTCACAGCTACACTTCACAATACTTCTGTATAATTTCTTACATTCCTCTGATGCTCACAATTCAATTTGGAAAAATGGTTAAAATCAATCTTGAGCAAAACAAGATCACACTGAAGTATCAAATTACAGTTTCTTATTGAAAAGAGGGAGAAACATTGTGAGGGAATAGGCAGAGGTAGACACATTTTGCTGCAGCTTTCTTGTAAGCGTAGATTTCAAGGCAGTGCTGGATTCACATTCACACGGTATACTACGGCTGTGTAACGTTCTCCATGCGACGACTGCTGCTTCTGAGTGTGCTATATGAAGACAGAAGAGAAATATAAATTCCAATTGGTACATATTGAGAAATTTATTAGGATCACAAAATTGTCAAAATATTTGGGAAAGGACCAATAAACAACTCCATGAATGGAGATGTATGACAAAGGAGAACACTGAAGTATATGACTAAAAATGGTATTATTTTACTGAATCAAAATATAAAAAAAATGTATAAGATGAACAAAGACCGCATATAAAATTCTGGATAAATATAATACAAACACGTTTCGCCTAATTACGGTGTTGCTTCTTCAGGGGAGTCAACAACACAAACATGCAAAATGTACATTGGGGCTTTTCTTTTTTACTTCTGGGTGCAGTGTACTTTATCAGTAAGCTTGAGCTTTAATATATGCTATATATTGGCTTTTGGGAGGACATCCTATTGTACCCAGGAGTCTTTAACCTCTATATGTGAGTCTTTTTACATATTCTAACAATAGCTATGTGTGTCCCCCCCAGCTATCAATCTTTCTATACCGATTTCATTGGTTGTATTCTATTTACCCATAATTTGTTGTGCTGTCATTGTTCATCTTGTACATTAATATTTTACTGAATCAATATCTAAAAAAAATTTACAAGATGGACAAAGACAGCACAAACACTTACTGTGTAAATATACAACCAGTGTTATGACAAGGTGGGTAGCTGAGGGGACAGATAGCTATTGTTACAATACTTAAAAAGACTCACATATAGAGGTTAAAGACCGCTGAGGGTACAATAGGATGACCTCCCAAAAGCTAATACATAGCATATAATAAAGATTAGTTTTACCCCTAAAGTGCATCGGCCCCAGAAGTCAAAAGGAAAAGCCCCAACGCACATTTCGCGTGTTTGTGGTGTTGCACCCCTGAAGAAGCAGCACCACAAACATGCAAAACATCTTTGAATTACATTTACCCAATGTTTCTTGTGCTGTCTTTGTTCATGTTGTACATTTTTTTTCTTTAAATATTTTGATTCAATAAAATAATACTGGTTTTAGCCATATACTCTTGTGTTCTTCTGACAGTCATGTAGTTTCTGGCCATAAAAGGTCAAAACGTTTCACTGCGCAGAATGATCCTGACTTTCAATTGTTCCTGCTGTCAGTAGTCATTAGTATAGGTAGCTTTCCTGCTGGATTCTTCACTCCCCCTTGTGTACCCAGCAGGAGCTCGACTTCCACCCAGCTGTTGATCATCAGTATTCCCTTGGTGTTTAAATACCCCTTCCTTCATTTTGAACTGTGCTGGAGATATTTTCAGTTCATTTAAGCCGAGGTTGCAAGCAGGTGGCCTGTACTCCTCTGTGGTATCATTGCTGAAAGTTCTGCTGAACTTCTACCGGAGTCATCTAATGATAGTAGTTTATGCACTTTTTTCCCCGTGTGTCCTCCTTGTGTCTTCTATAGCGTTTAGTGGGTTTGACTAAGAGCTCATCACGTCCATTCTCTATTTGGGGCCCAGCACTAGGGATACTAGGGTCAGGTATCGAGCTCGAGGTTCAGAACCTATCTAGGGTGGTGAGGGACCCCAGGGACCAGCAGTAGGTTCAGTCAGGGGTCACCATTTTCCCTCTCCCTACACACAAGGTTTCCCTTCCCTTTCGCGGTGCACTTGGTACTTCCCCATATTTAGTGTGACAGTAACCAAGTGGGTTGACTTACATTTCCTCCTTTTACGGTGACTGTTTATTCAATATGTTCCTTAAATGACATACAACTGTCTCTAGATTGCGTTTTTCCATAATGGCGATTTTGGTAACAGTCCGACCACGATCTATTCGCAATCTATGCCGGTAATGTCAAAGGGTTCACTTACTTTTTATTGCAAATATTTTCATTATTATGGAGCTGTAACATCAATAGGATCCTATTGTTTTTTCAATTGTGGCCCATTAGCAGTGAGTTATGTAACAGTTTCCTATGACCGTAACAAAACTTTTACTGGGTCTTTACAATTAATAATGCAGAGAAGACGATGGTAAAGCCGCTCTAATATTACGTCTAATACAACTGCCAGAAATTGCAGGTACAATCTTGTTACCATCCGGAGACCTGGTAAATCCGGAAAAGACTTGTGTGTTGACGTCAGCTCTGGCCGGTGCGTAGCTCACATTTCTGATCTATGTATATCAAATCCAAAATATTGTTTCATTGTTGCTATAGCAAGAAAATCTGCTTCAAAACTTTTTTTTTTTCCATTTCTGCATCATTGCCAGTATTGCGTGGGAGAACAGACATCAGTACGGGACTTGTTACATATACACAGTGATTTCAACATTCACTTCTAGCTATTGTAACCCGGAATAAACATTTTTTTTTTATCAGTAGTTGATGGAATTTTTGGATAAAAGAACCTTTTGTTACATGTTATATGCTTTTGAAGATTCTGGACGTATGAGTAATGAGCAGGAAGTGAGCGGCAACCACAGGTCTCGCTCCCTGTTGATTACTCATACGTCCGAAAGTGGGAGAGAGAAGCCGGTGGTGATTGGGAACGGAGGATTGTGTGACGACACAACTAGAGATTAGTGTACCCGAACAGTAAAGTTTGGGGTTCGTTCCGAACCTAGACATTACAAAAAAAAAATAAAAAATCAGTGTTCGGGTGCTTTACGTATGCTGAACACTCACTTGCGCATCGGAGTGTTCAGGTACGCTCAGTGCTCAGCCCGGTGAGAGCTACTTCTAGTGTCTGAATGGCTCTTACTAGAGGAAAGATCGGATGTAGTGTGTCCCGAAAAAAAACCTCACCCTCCCCCGGAAGTGTTCTGGCTATATGTGGGCTCTCCCAAACTGCCCAGTTATTGCCTTCAATTGGGGTTCAGGTCAAGTCCGGGTCCCAAACTGAACTTTAAACTCAGGCTGAGCCCGGTGAACCAAACGTCCATGAGTGCGATCATCTCTAATCCCAACCTCATGAGCCGTGGGAGAGCAAGTGCCGGCATCACTGGAACGGCGCCGGCACGGGAGGTGAGTATAAGCTTTTTTTTTATTTTAATAGGTTTAATAGGATCAAACATGGGCACGGGAAGAGGTTGTCCAAGTAGTGGACAACCCCTTTAATATTGGTAGAAGGGTTGCTTTATCGTTGTAAAAAGGCTTAAGTGTTGCCTCGGACCCGAACACCCTTTTATCCAGAATGAAAAGCTCTTTGGGTGTTACTAATACACCGTAATGAAGGGCAAATATGTGACTGATTAGGGAGCTGTACACAGAACAATCTGCTAGATACTGTCCTCTTTAGGCTTAGGCGTCACATCGCACAACACTAAAATCATAACGACAACACATTGCAACGTTTGATGTAATGATTTCCTATGGTGTTGAGTTGCGAAACAGTGTGGCATATCTTTACAAATGTGTTGTCTGTTGGAAGTCGCATACGATACACTTACCATGGACTTCAATGCAAGTGACACACGACTGTGGCTCATCTGCAACTTGCCTGTTTTTTGTTGTTTTTTTTTTGTTTTTTTTTTACACCAAAATCGGACCTCTAAAATAGCCGTATAAAACAAGCTGCACAGATGTTTTTGGTTGGACGATTTATCAGAGAATTGCTGTTGCACGACATTAGTTGCCGTATAGCCTAACCTTAGACAATCCCTTTTATTAAATAAGGAGCCTAATGTGTGCCAAAGAACTGTTCCTCACCCTTGCAATGCTACCACCCTGGAATGTTGACCCTTAGGCTAGATATATTTGTGCACCAAATTCTGATTTTACCAACATCATGGTGAAGCATTAGGGTTTATCAGACTAGGTAACCCTTTTGTAACCCACATTTGTGTGTTTGGTGGTCACGTGCCTTTTTGTAGTCTCCGTTTCCTGCTCTTAGCTGATGGGAATGGGACAGAATGATCCTTCGTCTACTATTTTAATGCACTTTTATTGGCTGCAACCGTTGTTATTTGAGTTAGTGTCAGACGTCTTTCAGCTTCAACAAGGCTTCTCGAACCTCCTTGACCTTGTCTGACCATTCTTCTCACATTTCCCCTTTTGACTCTTAGAAAAGGCATTCTGTAGGTTTTTGTTTTGGGAACAGCTTGGTCTGGCATCAATAATGATATCATAGTCAAGTCGCTGCAAATTCGTTCATCCAGGCCACTTTCAGTTCACAACGTCAATCATATCAGTCATTTATAATCTTTCCAAATTTTCTAAAGGAGGTTTTCCATCACACAAAAGGATGCCCTATTGTTAACGACTAGAGATGAGTGAACGTGTATGTTCAGGTTTGCTGGGTTTGGTCGGACTTTGGATAAAAGTTTTGTTTCAGGACACGGACTTGACCTGAATTTGTTCCCAAAGCCTAGATAAGTCAATGGGGATCCGAATGAACGGGCTTGACTCAAGTAACTAGTATAATGGAAGTCAATGATTGAGCAGTTCGGCTCTACGCCCACATACAGACAGCCATAAACAGAGCATTTCCAGGGAAGGGAGGGTGTCTTGTTTTTTTGTGGGGGGGAGGGTTTAATTTTGTCTTTACACCCAGTGCGAGCCATTCAGAGACTTCAAGCAACTTTCAATGGGGTCAAGCACTGAGCGTACCCGAGCACCCCGATGCTTGATCGCGTAGTTAACATACGTAAATGTCACAGGTGACAGACAGTCATGTGGTTTCAGGCCAGAGAAGGTCACAGCATTTGGCTGCCGAAAATGCTCCCTGACTTTCCATTGTTCCTGCTATCAGTAATCATTGGTATAGGTAGCTTTCCTGTTGGATTTTAATCTCTCCTCTTTTGGACCAAGCAGGAGCTCGACTTCCACCCAGCTGCTGATCATCAGCATTATCTTGGTGCTTTAATACCCCTTCCTTCTTTGGACTGGTGTTAATGATGTTATTTAGTTCATTCAAGCTCTGGTTACAAACAGGTGGCTTGTGCTCCTCTGTGGTATCGTTTGTGGAACGATTTTCCCCCTGTGTGTCCTTCTTGTGTTTTCTATAGCGTTTAGTGGGGTTGATGAAGAGCTCATCCCATTTGTTCCCTATTTAGGGCCCAGCACTAGGGATACCTAGGGTCAGGTATCCGGCTTAGCGCATAGGTGTGGAACTTGTTTAGGGTGCTGAGGGATCCGCAGTAGATTTGTTATACCTAGGGTCAGGTATCCAGCTTAGCGCATAGGTGTGGAACTTGTTTAGGGTGCTGAGGGATCCGCAGTAGATTTGTTATACCTAGGGTCAGGTATCTGGCTTGGGGCATAGATGCGAAACCTATCTAGGGTGGTGAGAGAACCCAGGGGCCAGTGGTAGGTTTGATCAGGGGTTACCATTACCTCCTTCCGTAGACACAGGGTTTCCCTTCCCTTTCGCCATTCGCTTGTGAGTGAGGGATCCGCAGTAGATTTCCGCATTAGATAGTAGGGTGGTGAGAGAACCAAGGGGCCAGTGGTAGGTTTGATCAGGGGTTACCATTACCTCCTTCCGTAGACACAGGGTTTCCCTTCCCTTTCGCCATTCGCTTGTGAGTGAGGGATCCGCAGTAGATCCGCCATTCACTTGTGGTGAGGGATCCACAGTAGATTTGTTATACCTAGGGTCAGGTATCTGGCTTGGGGCATAGATGCGAAACCTATCTAGGGTGGTGAGAGAACCCAGGGACCAGTGGTAGGTTCGATCAGGGGGTTACCATTACCTCCTTCCGTAGACACAGGGTTTCCCTTCCCTTTCGCCATTCGCTGTACTTCTTTGTACCTAGCATGACAGTAAAGCACCCGAACTGCAAACTTGATCACTGATTTTTGTAAGGTCCATGTTTGGCATAAACCCCAAACTATGCTCCATCGAGTGGTTCGCATATGAACAGCACCCAAACTTGGACACGTCTGTGTTCAGATTCATGCTCCCAGACACCCAGTGTTCGGTATGGTCCGTTAACTTTACAGTTCGGGTTGGCTCATCACTAGTAATTACTTATTGGCGTCTGATATCTGGTACTCCCACCGACCAAGAAAATATCGTCCGCAGTGTTAGTGTAACGACGTATCCTTTTTCACTAGTTTTCCAATGGAACAACATCACCGCTCCATTGACATAACCCGCAAGGACTGCAGTTCCCTGGATAGCCGGGTGGTGGAGAATGCTGTTGACCAGGAAAAACTGCAGCGCTAAATGCTACAGCCCCTTAGTCTTAGAAGTCTAAAGGCCGCTTTACATGCAACGACATATCTAACGATATATCGTAGGGGGTCACGGAATTCGTGACACACATCCGGCGTCGTTAGCGACGTTGTTGCGTGTAACACCTACGAGCGTCCGATAACGATCAAAAATACTCACCTAATCGTTGATCGTTGACACGTTGTTCATTTTCAAAATGTCGTTGTTCGTTGTGGACGCAGATTGTTCGTCGTTCCTGAGGCAGCACACATCGCTACGTGTGACACCCCGGGAATGACGAACGACACTATACCTGCATCCTGCAGCAACTAAGTGGAAGTGACGTTCATGCGGCTGCTCTCCGCCCCTCCGCTACTATTGGTCGCCGGCTGTGTGACGTCGCTGTGACGCCGCACGAACCTCCCCCTTAAAGAAGAGATTGTTCGCCGGCCACAGCGATGTCGTTAGGAAGGTAAGTGCTTGTGACTCCTACTAGCGATTATTGTTCGCCACGGGCAGCGATTTGCCCGTGACGCACAAACGACAGGGTAGGGTGCGATCGCTAGCGATATCACTGCGTGTAAAGCGGCCTTTAGACGTCAGACCACCGCTTATCATAAAATAATCACTTATCCTAGCAATATACCATCACTTTACAAAACGTTACAACCCCTTTAATTTTTTTTTTTTATCATATAACCAGTAAGACTATCACTCCCATAAAATGTTTAGTAGTCATCTTGGCCAAATTCCCCGAGTTTATAGGCAGCACTGGAAGGAGGTTGACTACGTAGAAGATAAGCAGTCTGGTGATAATTGCACTTTGGGGAATACTGCATTGCTGTCTGTTGAAGAGAAAAGCTACAGCGAGTGATTCTCCATTTATTATGTTTTCAGTTTTTCAGAGAACATCTTACATTAGATCCCTAAAGACCGCGGATGCTGCAAGTGGAGAATCTATACATTCAGCCTCTATGCCAATATTTATTGCTTCCAGCCTATAGTCGGCCAAGAAACGAGTAATTTATTACGAGCTACTTTTCACTGTAGCAATGGAGACGTCCGTCACCCTGGTTTTGTCTTTTGGGATTTCTTTAAGAAAGCGTCATCAGAGTAACTCCCTGTGATACGATTCTCCTTTAACCACGTAAACATTACTCGGAGATCCTTAGCAAGGTCTCTTCAGCTCTCTAGAGCAAATTTAAAGGATTTTTTTTCCTTCATCTAAACTTTTAATGGTTGAGATGGGAATGACTCCATCCAGGCTCTTTCCACAGGAGGTAGAGCGACATGTTTTCTGTAACATTCATACAAATGAATGGGAGTTATGAAAAATCACGTACGTGTCACGGGTGACAGACAGTCATGTGGATTCTGGCCATAGAAGGTCACAGCATTTGGCTGCGCAAAATGCTGCCTGACTTTCCATTGTTCCTGCTGTCAGAATTCATTGGTATATAGTGGGGGGGGGGAGTATTTAGTCAGCCACCAATTGTGCAAGTTCTTTTGCTTAAAAAGATGAGAGAGGCCTGTAATTGACATCATAGGTGACCACAACTATGAGAGACTGTTACGTCACCAACGGAGTCTGCTCCGGCGACTTCTGCTCCGGTCGCCCGGCGGCGCCGTGTTCCCGCCGTGGGTGGTGCCGGTGGTGGGAGAGGAGTTGGTGCCCGTGGCTCTGCGGAGCGCAGGCTCCGCTCATCCACTAGGCTGGGTTTCTCTGGAGCCTGCAGTACCACTGGCTGACTGTAGGTGGCGTGTGTCTTCCGGCTGAAGTTGCCAACTTTCACCTACAGCCAATGGGAAGACACCACACTTTTCTTATTCCCCCTCCTGTCACATGACCACTGCCAGAGATAGTTCTGATTTTCCTGGCTCCTGTTACGTCCTGTTCTGTTTGGTGTGCTGATTTCTGCGTGTTTTTGACTACCCTCCTGCCTACCATTTTGTACCTCTGCCCAATCCGGATTTGACCTCTGCTTTGTTTGCTGACTACGTCTTTGCCTGCTGATTCTGTCCCTGTTCTGCTATTCCTGGTTTGACCCTGCCTGACTACTACTCTCATTGGACTGCTGCCTTCCACAGGTAGTGATCTCCATTGCCCTGTGTAATTCCAAATCCCTGTATAGGGGTTAAAGGGTTTCAGGGTTCTGGGGGTCCTGCTTGGTGGGTGGCTTCCCTCTAGCCTCCCATTGCAGGCCATCTGAGTCTGTGGATCCAGGCAGGCCATTACAGAGACAAAATGAGAAAACAAATCCAGAAAAATCACCATGTCTGATTTGGCAAGATTTTTTTTTGCAAATTATGGTGGAAAATAAGTATTTAGTCATCTAAAAACATACAAGATTTCTGCCTCTCACAGACCTGTAACTTCTTCTTTAAGAGGCTCCTCTGTCCTCCACTCATTACCTGTAGTAATGGCACCTGTTTGAACTTGTTATCAGTATAAAAGACACCTGTCCACAACCTCAAACAGTCACACTCCAAATTCCACTATGGTGAAGACTAAAGAGCTATTGAAGGACACCAGAAACAAAATTGTAGCTCTGCACCAAGCTGGGAAGACTGATTCTGTAATAGGCAAGCAGCTTGGTGTGATGAAATCAACTGTGGGAGCAATAATAAGAAAATGGAAGCCATACAAGACTACTGATAATCTCCCTCGATCTGGGGCTCCACGCAAGATCTCACCCCATGGGGTCAAAATAATCACAAGAACGGTGAGCAAAATCCCTAAACTACACAGGTGGACCTCGTGAATGACCTGCATAGAGATGGGACGTCCATAACATAGGCTACCATCAGTAACCCACCACGCCGCCAAGGACTCGGATCCTGCAGTGCCAGACGTGTCCCCCTGCTTAAGCCAGTACATGTCCGGACCCATCTGAAGTTTTCTAGAGAGAATTTGGTTTCATCAGACCATATGACATTCTCCCAATACTCTTCTGGATAATCCAAAGTAGAACTGTTTGGTAGGAAGACAACTCGTTGTGTTTAGAGGAGACAGAAAGCTGAGTTGTATCCAAAGAACACCATACCTACTGTGAAGCATGGGGGTGGCAACATCATGCTTTGGGGCTGTTTCTCTGCAAAGTGACTAGGACGACTGATCCGTGTACATGAAAGAATGAATGGGGCCATGTATTGTGAGATTTAAAGTGCAAACCTCCTTCCATCAGCAAGGGCACTGAAGATGAAACGTGGCTGGGTCTTTCAGCATGGTAATGATCCCAAGTACACCGCCAGGACAACGAAGGAGTGGCTTCATAAAAAGCATATGAAGGTCCTGGAGTGGCCTAGCCAGTCTCCAGATCTTAACACCATAGAAAACCTTTGTAGGGAGTTGAAAGTCCATGTTGCCCAGCGACAGGCCCAAAACATCACTGCTCTAGAGGAGATCTGCATGGAGGAATGGGCCAACATGCCACCAACAGTGTGTGCCTACCTTGTGAAGACTAAAGGGGGCTTTACACGCTACGACATTGCTAATGCGAAGTCGTTGGGGTCACGGAATTTGTGACGCACATCTGGCCGCATTAGCGATGCCGTTGCGTGTGACACCTATGAACGATTTTGCATCATCACAAAAACGTGCAAAATCGCTCATCGGTGACTTGGGGGTCCATTCTCAAATATCGTTACTGCAGCAGTATCGAAGTTGTTCCTTGTTCCTGCGGCAGCACACATCGCTCCGTGTGACACCGCAGGAACGAGGAAGCTCTCCTTACCTGCCTCCCGGCAGCTATGCGGAAGGAAGGAGGTGGGCGGGATGTTCGTCCCACTCATCTCCGCACCTCCGCTTCTATTGGGCGACGGTTCAGTGACGCAGCTGTGACGTCGCTGTGACGCTGAACGAACCGCCCCTTAGAAAGGAGGTGGTTCACCAGTCACAGCGACGTCGCTAGGCAGGTAAGTAGTGTGACGGGTCTGGGCGATGTTGTCCGGCACGGGCAGCGATTTGCCCGTGTCGCACAACAGATGGGGGCGGGTACCCACGCTAGCGATATCGGTACCGATATCGCAGCATGTAAAGCGGCCTTTACAGAAAACGTTTCACCTCTGTCATTGCCAAAAAAGGATATATAACAAAATATTAAGATGAACTTTTGTTATTGACCAAATACTTATTTTCCACCATAATTTGCAAAAAGAAATCTTGCCAAATCAGACAAGGTGATTTTCTGGATTTGTTTTCTCATTTTGTCTCTCATAGTTGTGGTCACCTGTGATGTTAATAAGAGGCCTTGCTCATCTTTTTAAGTGGGAGAACTTGCACAATTGGGAGCTAACTAAATCCTTTTTTTTCTCCACTGTATGTAGCTTTCCTGCTGGATTTTCATCTCTCCCCTTTTTGGGCCCAGCAGGAGCTCACCTTCCACCCAGCTGCTGATCATCAGTATTCTCTTGGTGTTAATATACCCCTACCTTCCTTTGGACTGATGCTGGTGATATTACTCAGTTGCTTCAAATCTTGGTTGCAAGCAGGTGGCTTGTACTCCTCTGTGGTATCGTTGCTGTAAACTTTGCTGAACTTCTACCTGAGTCATCTGGAGATAAGTAGTTCATGCATTTTCCCCCGTGTATTCTCCTTGTGTCTTCTACAGTGTTTAGTGCGGTTGACGAAGACCTCATCCCATCCATTTCCTATTTAGGGCCAAGCACTAGGGATACCTAGGGTCAGTTATCCTGCTTGGCGTATAGGTGTGTAACCTAAATAGGGTGGTGAGGGACCCCAGAGATTAGCAGTAGATTTGGTCATGGGTCAGCAGGAAGACTGTATAGCATGAGACAACTAGCCCTAAAGTAATAATCTCTTGTACGGAAACAACAACAAGCAGCCTAGTGAGTGAAAAATCGCTGGAATCCAGGTCTCTGCCCCTACATCATGCTGCTCTTAGATTAAGTAGGAATCGCCTGGTGACAGATTCCCTTTAATGATCGGTAATCAATATCTAATTCCTAGACAACTCCTTTGAAGAGAATCGGTGACCACTTTATGGCAGTCGTGGATGGACCCCCGCTATATCTGGGCTACTGAATGCATAAACTTCTCATTGATATTCGTATTCTCAGTTACATACCGTACTAAGAAAACGTTTTACCATGAAAATTAAACAACCTCTGCCGGCTTTGTTAAATAAGCAAGATAATAATCTGGAGAAATATACGATCCCAGTCTGAAACAAAAGAACAGCCTTACGTAATGGAACATATTTTTTTTTTCTTGCGTTGGGCTGCTTTTTCCCAGTAAAGTACATACAAAGCCAAAGGAAATAGCCTACACTTTTTTTTTTTTTTTAACAAGCCGGGCTAAGAAATTTCACATGGGAGAATTCCGGGCTGGTGTTCAAAGTTAAGCGATGGAAATTTTTAGAAGACATTCATATTTAACGATCGCCTCTCGCTTATGGATAACTTGTACCATTTGCATTCGTTTTATTTAAAAAAAAAAAACAACAAAAAACTAATAATTTGCAGATGCAAAGATCTGTGATAGCGGAGAGGAACAGTAGACGAAAGAGGACAGTAATAGAATGAATAACTTAGAGAGGACAAACCAAAAAAGTGATTGAGACTCATGCCAAACCCATAGTTGCAAACATTTGTGGAGGATGTTTAAGCATTGTACTCCAACCCCACCCTTCCCTAGAGTGCCCTACCCTTCCTGGTAATAAGACCGGTCTCCCCCAGAACACCCACTTGTGGGTGGGGTTTATATAATTTCTGCCACTTTTTGACCCACAAGTCTGGAAAATTCAAGACCGTTAACCACCAGAGTGACTTCAATTATAAGAAAATATGCAACTGCAATAGTAGACGTGGCTAATTTAGATTAATTACGCAGATTTGTTTGTAAATTAATGAAGAGCTATCACTTGCTAAAAAAAAGGACCTTGTAAAAATCCCTGAACTCCACCGATTCTGACGCTCTTTTCCATTTTGCGCTACGTCGCTCCATTGCTGAGATATTTACATTTGATTCTTCCAGAGCGCAGTATGTGAAATCTCTGCTTGCAGACCAACTGGACGATACTTCAGTCTTCTCTGGGGGGGGGTGCTTTCACCAATCACTTCCAGAATCACCCTGACTGTGTCTAAAACTACTAGATTGCTAGATCAGCAATCAAGCTGTGATTTTCAGAATCTGGGAGGGAGGGGTGAAAGTGAATGCCCCAGAGAAGACTCAAACGCCTAGTTGTATTATACTGTAAACAGAGATTTCACATGCTGCACTCCAAAAGTAACAAATGTGAATATCTCAGCAATGGAAGAACCCAGCGCAAAAAGGAAAACAGTTGCAGAATCGGGCAAGCTCAGAGATTTTTACAAGATATTTAACTATTTTATTTATTTTTTTAGGATGTGACAAGTCCTCTTTAAAACTCAAAACATTTCAATGAGTGAAAAGCTATTGCATTGTTTACATCATATATCTTGTGTTGAGATATGTAAAATGTGTTGTGGGGATCCAAAAGATGGAAAGAGTCTAGGTCAGTGGTCTCCAACCTGTAGCACTCTAGCTGTTGAGAGTTATAGTTTTTCCAATAGCTGTATAGTCACTGTTAGGTCTAGAAAACTCATAAGAACGTCATATAATATCTGTCATGGGTGTGTCATGGTTGACAGACAACCCTATGGTCTTGTGAATGTCAGTTATGCTTTTGCTGCTGTGAGGCTCCCTCTTGTGGCCAGGAATGGTTTGGACAGAGACTAAAGGCTGCTTTACATGGTACGACCGATTGTGCAATTTCACAATCGATCGTACCCGCCCCCGTCCTTTTTGCGCCACGGGCAAATCGCTGCCCGTGTCGCACAAAGTCAGTAACCCCTGTCACACATACTTACCTCTCGTGCGACCTCACTGTGGGCGGAGAACGTCCACTTCCTGGAGTGGGAGGGACGTTTGGCGTCACACGACCGCCGGCCAATGGAAGCGGAGGGGCGGAGATGAGCGGGATGTAAACATCCCGCCCACCTCCTTCCTTCACATAGCCGGCGGCGGCCGCGTGACGCAGGTGAGCTGCTGTTCATCGTTCCCGAGGTGTCACACGGAGCGACGTGTGCTACCCCGGAAACGATGAACAACTAAATTAAACGATATTATGGAACCTAGCGAGCAGTACACGACTCACGATTTGTGAGCGATACTGCGTCGCTAGGAGGTGTCACACAGGCCGGCATCGCCAGTGATGCCGGATGTGCGTCACAAAAACCGTGACCCCGACGATCTATCGCACGATAGATTGTCTGGTGTAAAGCAGCCTTAAGTGTGCTGGAGCAATGGGCATTTCCATTGCTAACTCTCTGCCTATTTAAACCTTGGTCTGCTAGCAGTCTGAGCCGGTTGTCATTTGTTCTTTAGTTTACCAGCCTTCTCATCTTGCTCCAGATCACATCTACCCCAGATAAGTGCTTGGTTCTTTCTTATGTTGTTTTGTTCTTATCTGGGTTTGTCATTTACTGTGGTTATTGACAGTTTATTTGCATGCAGGAATATTCCCTCTCTGTTGCTTAGCTGGGAAGCTCCCTGCAGCTATGTTTTGAGTTTTGCTCCTATAAGTCCATGTGTTTGTTGCTTCTTGAATTTGTAATTGTTCCTGTTTTCTGTTCATTGGTTTGACAAGAGTGCCTGGTATAGGACGGAGTTCAGATCGTGCGATCTGAGGACTTTTTTTACTATCAGGTATTTGGATTTTTGTAGGGTTTTTCTCTGGCCACCATCAGCCCCTTTCCTATTGTTTATTATTTAGTCAATGGGGCCTCACCTTTGCTAATCCTATCATCCATTTGTGTATTGTGTTTTCCTATATCACCATAGTCTTTGAATGTGGGGGGCTTGCTATACCTTTTGTGGTCTATTTCTGAGGCAGAGAGCTATTCATCTTTCCTTCCTTTAGGATAGCTAGTTCTACGGCTGGGTTTGCGGTGCATAGGATGTTAGTTCACCTCTCAGCTACTTCTAGTGTTGATGGTTAGTAAGGGGATGTTGGCCAGATTAGTTGCCAATGCTCTTGTCACCTTTTTTGTCAATGCTCTATTGTGATCTTCCATGGTTCCGCATCATAACACTGTGGTGTCCGTCTGCAGAAGGTCGCTGCGTTTGGCTGCACAAACTGCTCCTTAATTTTTCCATCCTTTTCCTCTGTGCTGTGAATGGAGTTTTATGTCTCTTCTCTGTTAGGGTTTATTCTTCCCCTTTAGGACCCTGTAGAGTTCTTTTCCTTTCAGCTGCTACTCCTTATCCCCCTGTGTCTGTTATATACCTGTATTTTACCTTGGTATGTTGCTGGTGATAGACTCAAGCTTCTATATGGTCTTGATTGCAAGCAGTCGGCTTATAATCATCTGGAGAAATTTTATTGTTTGTTGTTGTTTTTCTACCAAAGCCATCTTGGAGACAAGTTGTTTGTTTGCTTTCCTTGTGTGTTCTTTAGGCCTTAGTGGGGTTGACTAGCACTCATCCCATTCGTTCATTACCTATGGCCCAGTTCAGGGTCAGCCAGGGCCAGGTATCCTGCTCGGCGCATAGGTGCATAACCTATCTAGGGACACCAGGGGCCAGTGGAAGTTTTTATCAATGGTCACCATCTCCCCCTCCCCTAGACACAGGGTTTGCCTTTTCCCTCTCCTCCTTTTTTCGCCGTTCTCTCAGTATTTCCTCATATCTAGCATGACAAGATTCATGACTATTATATTAAAAGTTACTGGTCAAGCTCATGGACTTTTTGAGTGCAAACGGTCAAAACGGTGGTCCAGTGCCAAACTAATCCAAACTTGGTCAATGCAAAATAAATCTCGCCCTGTCCAAATCTATTCTCTGATTTGGACAATGATAATGCCGATAATGATCAGCACATCTTTCTGGCATTTTCAGCAGAATAGAAATAAAATCATCTCAAGCCTCACAAGCTGCATCTTTTTGGTAAACTGATATACCAAGACACGAAGGGTCCTCTTGGCGAAAATGTCTGTTTCCATATGTTGTTATTGCTTTTATAGGAATCATTTTAAGAAGTCATGGCATGGATGAAGTGGATGGGAAGCTAAAGAATGCCCCTGTGAATACAACCTGCCTTCCATCATGATTAATAATGTCATGCTGCTAAAGGAACTGTCACTTCTACATTTGGGACCACCATGAGGAACTCATGCGCAAGTGGCCATGAATTAGTTATAAATACCCAGTTGCTTCTGTAAAGACAGAAATGTTTGCCACATTGAGTCTCCTCTTTCAGAAGGCCACCATATCTGGCCGGCCAGAACAGAAGTGTTTACTATAGTGTCGTAATATTCTATATATGCTTTTTTTAGCTACTTATTATGGGTTTCTTTGTGTTCTTGGAGGGAGAGACCTGAATGATTAGGGTCTCTAACTTTTTTTGGGGGAGGAACTAAAAAATTGTTTTCACAACTAAGTGAATGTTTGATGTTGTCCCTATGTCTACGGGTATACAAGAGATCAGAGATTGCAATTTGGAAGTGTCATGATTCTACTCAGCGGTGCTCTGCTCTCCTGCAGAGCCTATGCTGGGCCTCATATTTTTACACGGTGCCCGGTCGAGTCCTGTGTGGTGTTGGAGGAGTCTGTTCTTTGGAGCATCATTACAGGTGTTTGCTCTGCTTTATCTGGCAGCTTTTTCACCCGGAACGCCGCCAGTGATAGTTCCTGTTTTGCAGTGCACATTTCCGGTTCCTGTTTTTGTCTGACCTGATCTTGCCCCACTACCTAGTTCCGCTGTTCCTCTCCCGTCTCCTTACCTACTGACCTGATTCCCTGACTCCCTGACCTCGGCTTGTTCCCTGACTATAGCTCTGCTCGCTCCCTTGTATTTACATGACCTCTCTGTTTACTGACCCCGGCTCATCCCCTGACTCTGGCTCTGCTCACTCTTTTTGTTATTTACGTTATTTCCGGGCTTTTGACCCCTGGCTGGTTTGACTGCCCCTAACTAGGTGTGTCTAGCGAACACTAGCGTACAAACCCAGCAGATCCACTTCACTAGTATGCCTGGCGACACCTAGTGGTTTGGTGTCTTATTACACCTGGGTTCTCATCATCACATTATGTACTGCTTTGCACCATAAGGTAAGTGATTATGGTCACGTTGTGACCCGCAAGTTGCCCCAACTGTGACTCAAATTTTGCAGGAAATCCAAACCTGATGGACTTCATGATCTCAACGCAACACCAATGCATTAATTTACTGTCACGGGTGTGTCAATAGAAGGTCACAGCGTTTGGCTACACAAACTGCTCCCTGACTTTCTGTTGTTTTTGTTGTCAGTATGTATTGTACTAGGTACCTTTCCTGCTATATTTTTCTCTCTTCTCCTTTAGGACCTAGTGGAGCTCTCTTCATCCAGTTGATGATTATCTGTATTCCCCTTGTGCTTACATATTCCCATCCCTGGACTGGTGCTGGTGATATTATTCAGTTCATTCAAGCTCTGGATGCAAGCAGGTGGCTTGAACTCATCTATGGTATCATTGCTGTAACTTTGCTGAACTTGTACCTGTACCTATACTTGTACTTGTATAGATAAGTAGTTCATGAACTTTTCCACTGTGTGTCCTCTTTGTTGTTGTCTTTAGTGTTTAGTGGGGTTGACAAGGAGTTCATCCCACCCGTTTCCTATTTAGGGCCCAGCACTAGGGATACCTAGGGACAGGTATCCAGCTCAGCACATAGGGGCAGAACTTATCTAGGGTGGTGAGGGACCCCAGGGACCAGCGGAAGGTTTGGTCAGAAGTCATTATCTCCACCTTACATAGAAAAAGGGTTTCCCTTACCTTCCCTTTCGTCGTTCGCTTGGTACTTTCCCGTACCTAGTATGACACTTACCTTATGGTGCAATCTAAAATTTTCAAGTTTCAATCTTTGGCCAGGAAAGTGTGCCATGGACAAAGTAGCTCGAGCCTAAAGGGTACTTTACATGCTGCGATATCAGTACCGATATCGCTAGCGAGCGTACCCGCCCCCGTCTGTTGTGCGACACGGGTAAATCGCTACCCGTGGCGCACAACATCGCAAACACCCGTCACACTACTTACCTGCCTAGCGACGTCGCTGTGACCGGCGAACCGTCTCCTTTCTAAGGGGGCGGTTCGTTCGGCGTCATAGCGACGTCACTAAGCGGCCACCCAATAGCAGAGGAGGGGCAGAGATGAGCGGGCCGAACATCCCGCCCACCTCCTTCCTTCCTCATTGCCGGTGGACGCAGGTATGGTGGGTTTCCTCGTTCCTCTGGTGTCACACATAGCGATGTGTGCTGCCGCAGGAACGACAAACAACTTCGCTACTCACCTGTCAACGATTTTTGGTGTTGGTGCGACCTCTCCAATACCAACGATTTTTACCTCTTTTGCGATAGTTTTCGGTCGCTCAGAGGTGTTACATGCTGCGATGTCGCTAACGACGCCGGATGTGCGTCTTTTGATTCTTACAATTTTTGGAGCATTTTCCTGGTTTTTATGGGGTGGCTCTTCTACTGGCATTTTCCAGTTTTTTGGGTTTGTTTTTTTTTTTTATTATTATTAAACTACACTCTACAATAAAGATACCTCTAGCATTTTTCAAGCATTAGCAGTGACAAAAACCTCAAAAAGAAGCGTCTTCCAGGCGTTTTCTGAGCTTTCCTTTTGACTTGCATTGTAAGTATAGAACGTCTTCCAAGTGGACAACACCTGAAAAATGGTTGGGTCTTTTTTTAATCTTTTGGCATCTTTTGAAACCGGAGTCTGTTAAAAGCCTGAACATATAAACAACAAGTAATTTTTTTTACATTTTTTTGAGGATTTTGTTAGTGCTTTTTCAGGGATGTTTTTAGAGCGCCTAAAAAAAAAAAAAGCCACCAGAAAAATACATTGTGTGCACATACCCTCTAAAGTCAGATCAGGAACCTCATTTTGCATTACCATGTGTGTTTGCTATAAATGCATAAGAACAAATATACTGAACAAAAATATAAACCCAACACTTTTTTGTTTTTGTTTCTATTTTTCATGTGCTGACCTCAATGATCTAAAGGCTGCTTTACACGCAGTGACATCGCTAGCGATGTCGCTCGTGAAAGCACCCGCCCCTGTCGTTTGTACGTCATGGGCAAATCGCTGCCCGTGGTGTACAAAATCACTAGGACCCGTCACACCAACTTACCTTCCTAACAACGTCGCTGTGGGCGCCGAACAGCTTCTTTTCTAAGGGGGCGGTTCGTGCGGCGTCACAGCGACGTCACACGGCAGGCGTCCAATAGAAGCGGAGGGGCGGAGAGCAGCCGCATGAAAGACACGCCCACCTCATTGCCGGAGGACGCAGGTACAGTGTTGTTCGTCGTTCCCGGAGTGTCACACGTAGCGATATGTGCTGTCTCAGGAACGACGAACAACCTGCGTCCTGCACCAGCAACAATTTTTTGAAATTGAACGACCGGTCAACGATCAACGATTAGGTGAGTATTTTTGATCGTTAACACTCGGTCACACGCAACGACGTCGGATGTGCGTCATGAATTCCGTGACCCCGACGACATATCGTTAGCGATATCGTTGCATGTAAAGCCCCCTTTAGACTCTTTTTTTTATGTACAAAAGGTCTTTTCTCTCAAATATTGTTCACAGATTTGTCCAAATCTGTGTTAGTGGGTATTTCTCCTTGTGCATAGATGATCCATCCACATCACAAGTGCGGCATGTCAAGATGATTAGGATTAGATAGATTGATTATTGCACAGGTGTGCCTTAGGCTGGCCAGCTTGATTATTGCACAGGTGTGCCTTAGGCTGGTCAGCTTGATTATTGCACAGGTGTGCCTTAGGCTGGCCAGCATGATTATTGCATAGGTGTGCCTTAGGTTGGCCAGCATAATTATTGCACAGCTGTGCCTTAGGCTGGCCACAAATAAAGGTCACTCTAAAATGTGCAGTTTTACAGTATCGAGGAAGTATGAGATGGGGGTAGGAGTCAGAAAACCTGCCCCATACAGTAAAAAACGGGATTTATTCATGAACAGAACACCTCTACAACATGCCAGATGCCACTGAATGTGAGCATTTGCAAACCAAAGTCTGTTACGATGACTAACTGCAGTCAAGTGAAGACCGTGATGAGGACGACTAGCTTCCCTGAGACTTAGACAGTTTGTGTAGAAATTCCTTGGTCATGTAAATTGATTGTTGCAGCAGCTATCCTGGTGGTTGGTCGCTGACGATCTTGGAGGTGAAGATGCTGAAAGGTCCTGGGCTGGTGTGGCTACACGAGATCTTTGGTTGTGAGGCTGGTTGTGAAATTCCTTTTGGAGACAGCTTATGGTAGACAAATTAAGATTCAATACATGGTCAACAGCTCTGGTGGACATTCCTGCAGTCAGCATGCAAACTGCACACTCCCTCAAAACTTGCGACATGTCTGGCATTGTGCTGTGTTACCAAACTGCACATTATAGAGTGGCCTTTTTATCATGGCCATCTTAAGGAACACCTGTGCAATAATCATGCTGGCCAGCCTAAGCCACACCTCTGCAATAATCATGCTGGCCAGGCTAAGGTATACCTGTGCAATAATCATGCTTGCCTAAGGCACAGTTGTGCAATAATCATGCTGGCCAGGCTACGGTACACCTGTGCAATAATCATGCTGGGCTAAGGCACAGTTGTGCAATAATCATTCTGGCCAGGCTAAGGTACACCTGTGCAATAATCATGCTGGCCTAAGGCACAGTTGTGCAATAATTATGCTGGCCTAAGTCACAGTTGTGCAATAATCATGCTGGCCAGTCTAAGGCACACCAGTGCAATAATCATGCTGGGCTAAGGAACAGTTGTGCAATAATCATGCTGGCCAGCCTAAGGCACACTTGTGCAATAATCATACTGGCCAGGCTACGGTACACCTGTGCAATAATCATGCTGGGCTAAGGCACAGTTGTGCAATAATCATGCTGGCCAGCCTAAGGTACACCTGTGCAATAAACATGCTGGCTATCCTAAGCCACACCTGTGCAATAATCATGCTGGCCTAAGGCACAGTTGTGCAATAATCATGCTGGCCAGCCTAAGGTACACCTGTGAAATAATCATGCTGGCCTGCCTAAGGCACACCTGTGCAGTAATCATGCTGGCTAGCCTAAGCCACACCTGGGGAATAATCATGCTGGCCTAAGGCACACCTGTGCAATAATCATGCTGTCTAATCAGCATCTTGATATGCCACACCTGTGAGGTAGATGGATTATCTCGGCAAAATACTTTTTTTGAACATAGAACAAGTCTTAGGCGGGCTTTGCACACTACGACATCGCAGCCCGATGCTGCGATGCCGAGTGCGATAGTGCCCGCCCCCGTCGCAGCAGCGATATGTGGTGATAGCTGGCGTAGCGAAAGTTATCGCTACGCCAGCTTCACACACACACTCACCTGCCGTGCGACGTCCCTGTGGCCGGCGACCCGCCTCCTTGTTAAGGGGGCGGGTCGTGCGGCGTCACTGCGACGTCACACGGCAGGCAGCCAATCAGAGCGGAGGGGCGGAGATGAGCAGGATGTAAACATCCTGCCCACCTCCTTCCTTCCGCATATCCTACGGAAGCCGCAGTGAGGCCGGTAGGAGACATTCCTCGCTCCTGCGACTTCACAGACAGCGATGTGTGATGCCGCAGGAGCGAGGAACAACATCGGACCGTCGCGTCAGCGTAATCATGGATTACGCCGACGCTGCACCGATGATACGATTACGACGCTTTTGCGCTCGTTAATCGTATCATCCAGCCTTTACACACTGCGATGTCGTATGCGATGCCGGAAGTGCGTCATTTTCAATTTGACCCCACCGACATCGCACCTGCGATGTCGCAGTGTGCAAAGTGCCCCTTAGATCTTTGAGTTCAGCTCATGAAAAATGGGAGCCAAAACAAAAGGGTTGAGTTTATATTTTTGTTCAGTATAATTTTTTTTTTATCCATATAGCAAGAAAGTAGAGAACATGCTGATATCTATAACTATAAATATATAATAAATATAGCAATTTAATAATACAAAATCCCAAGTAAACTTGTGCTTACATCAGGAAAGACGGCAACAACAAGAAGCCAACCAGCTACATAAAAAAAAAAAAAAAATAGATACAAAGACAAAACATTAAAAATAACAAGATGTTTTATATCAGAGAATCACTTTCATCTCGTCTGGATACAGCGCTCGTCTGAAATTCCTCCAAACCCTCCTTGTGAAAGATGTATTTAGCAAACGAGAATAAGATCTCCAGGGATGGTCCTAGTAGGACATTGCTTAACCCAGTGCGTTGTGCCTTTTTCCATGTTTGGGCTGAGGATGGAGAAATTGTATTCTGCAGCCTTCATACTTTGGAAAAAAAAAAAAAAAGACATAATGGATTCATAAAAGCGTAGAACTTTTCCCTCCTGGTTTTAAATAAGAACATATGTCTCTCGCTTCACTCAGTGCAGAAATCCTGAAACTCCTGGCATATTAACTTTGCTATTTTTACCCACCCCGAACTTTCCTGTTGCTATGGATATTCATCATAACATTGGATCGCTGTCGGCGCTGACATAACTGTTCCTTCCTCTGCTCCAGTCTGCTGTTCACATTTTTTTTTATATTACATCTGCTTAACCCCTGTAGAGGTCTTAAACTGCTCTGATTGCGTATAAGAACTAAATTGTGCACATTAAACATAAGCACAGAGAAGGAGAAGTCGATGTCATGTTGTAGTTATTGGCACGAAACATCGCAGCTGCCAAATCCAGGCAAGTTCTCAAGACCTGAGCCCAACACAGATGAGCTAAGTGTTTTGACCGAAGGATCCAACAAAAAAAGCCGCAAAGTTGAGTCCACTGTTCTGCACAACAGTACATCATGTTGGTACATTTTCTGATCTACTGAAAAGAAATGGTTATGGCTCCACTCCAGGGTTCGAACCGGTGATCTCTGGTGTTGGTTGGTTTCCCTCTTGGTTGGACCACAGCCTGTTTGTTTTGTGTTGGTCCAACTGTTGTTGGATCTCCTGTTTTCACTTCTATTCAGGTGTGTGCACTTTCTCGGTTAGTTTGCCCAATCACATTCTGGGAGGGGCTATTTATTCTTACTACTCGCATGCCCAAAATTTGGAAAGAGATCAAAAGGGTCTTTTGGTTGCTAGTGATGGGGCAGACACAGAATGGCTCCTGTCTTTAAATTGGGGGAGTTTGTGTGGTTGTCCTCTACAAATTTACAGCTTAAAGTGGCCACTAGGAAATTTGTTCCCAAATTTGTAGGTCTTTACAGGGTAACCAAAGTTTTAAATCCAGTAATGGTTAATCTTCAACTCCTGTAAGCTTGGAAGATCAACAACTAGCTCCATTCTTTCCTTCTGCAGGAATTTGTAGGAATGCCTTGTCCTTGTGACATTATTGAGGTGGATCTGGAGAGGGATTGGGAGTATGAAGAGGAGCGAATTCTGGGATCCAGGTGGGTCCTTATGCAGTATCTCATTAAGTGAAAGGGTTACTGTTCTGAGGATAATTCCTGGGTTGCTGATTGCCTGATAAGGCCAGAGTCACACTTGCGAGTGCCTCGCATGTAACTCGCGCGAGTCTCTCATTGAATCACCCGGCATGGACTCAAACTCTCCAGACAGGAGCATCTCAGCTGCATAGACATACATGCAACCGACCCGCTCCTGTCAGGAGAGTGCGAGTCCGTGCCGGGTGATTCAATGAGAGACTCGCGCGAGTTACACGCGAGGCACTTGCAAGTGTGACTCTGGCCTCAGAGTTCCATCAGCGTCGTCGGAGATTGGGGATTTCTGAGAGTTCAGTGGCTCTTCGTAGAAGGGGTAGTACTGCCATGGCTCCACTCCAGGGTTTGAACCAGTGATTTCTTGTTGTTGGTTGGCTTCTCTCTTGGTTGGACCACAGTCTTTTTGGTGTTCGTTCAACTGCTGAAGGATCTCCTCATTCTTTTTTATGCTGTGCCTTCCTGTTTCCCTTCTATGCAGGTGTGTATTTTCTCATTTGGTTTGCCCAATCACATTTTGGGAGGGACTATTTATACTTACTACTCACATGCCAAAAATCTGGAAGGAGGTCAAAACGGGTCTTTTGGTTGCTAATGATTGGGCCAAAAAAGGAGGCTCCTGTCTTTAGGGTGAGGGAGTTTGTGTGGTTTTCCTGTGAAAATGTACACCTTAAAGTGGTCTTTAGGAGATTTGCTCCCAAATTGCTAAGTCCCTACTGAACTCAAAACTTCAGTTACCCTGTAACCATTAAGCTGCAAATCCAGGGAGCTTAGAAAATTAATAACTAGCTCCATTCTTACCTTCTAAAGAAATTAGTGGGGACACCTTGTCCTTGTGACATTATTGAGGTGGATCTGGAGTATGAATAGGAGCGAGTTCTGGGATCCAGGCGAGTCCTTTTGCAGTATCTGGTTTAAGTGGAAGTGTTACTGTTATCAGGATAATTCCTAGGTCAGTTCGGAGGACCTTCATGCTGATCACCTCATAAGAGTTACATCAGTGTCGTCGGACATTTCTGAGGGTTCAGTGGCCCCTCGTAGAAGGGATAGTACTGTCATGGCTCTACTCCAAAATTTGAACCAGTGATCTCTGGTTGTTCGTTGGTTTCTCTCTTGGTTGGACCACAGCCTTTTTCGTCTTTGGTTCAACTGCTGAAGGATCTTGTCGTTTTTTTATGTTGTGCCTTCCTGTTTCACTTCTATTTATGTGTGTTGACTTTTCTCATTTGGTTTGCCTAATCAAATTTTGGGAAGGGATATTTATATTTACTACTCACATGCCTCAGTGCTGGCTATATTTCTGGATGGATGGTTGTCTGTAGCCCCATCTCCTCGGCTAAGATTTTCTTACTGAGACATTTCTTTTTTCTGCAATTTGTCTGTGTGAGTGTTTCCATGTATTCTGTTTATTTTTTTTGGTTTCTTGTATTCCATCATTCCTGTATGACTGTGTTTGCACATTCCTTGCCCTGTGTCTCACCCTTTGCCTGTGTGCCCTTTATTTCTGTTTATTGTTGTTTTGTGTTACACCTGGTTTATAGCTTAGGGTACAGTTAAGGACACTCAGATTCAGCCCCATCGACTAGTAGGGGCATCATTCTTTAATTTTAGGGTGCCAATCTCCGCTGTCAAGCAGGGACAAATCCGGGTCAGGTCTAGGGCAAGAACTAGTCTGTTTAATTAATTGCTATTACATATATTATTCATTTTGTTTGTATAGTCATTACCCTTGGCATTGTCAGTACTAGAGGGAATCCTACCTTTTTTCTAACTTGTGTTACAGTCATATGAAAAAGTTTGGGCACCCCTATTAATGTTAACCTTTTTTCTTTATAACAATTTGGGTTTTTGCAACAGCTATTTCAGTTTCCTATATCTAATAACTGATGGACTGAGTAATATTTCTGGATTGAAATGAGGTTTATTGTACTAACAGAAAATGTGCAATCCGCATTTAAACTAAATTTGACCGGTGCAAAAGTATGGGCACCCTTATTAATTTCTTGATTTGAAAACTCCTAACTACTTTTTTACTGACTTACTAAAGCACTAAATTGGTTTTGTAACCTCATTGAGCTTTGAACTTCATAGGCAGGTGTATCCAATCATGAGAAAAGGTATTTAAGGTGGCCACTTGCAAGTTGTTCTCCTATTTGAATCTCCTATGAAGAGTGGCATCATGGGCTCCTCAAAAACAACTCTCAAATGATCTGAAAACAAAGATTATTCAACATAGTTGTTCAGGGGAAGGATACAAAAAATTGTGTCAGAGATTTTAAACTGTCAGTTTCCACTGTGAGGAACATAGTAAGGAAATGGAAGAACACAGGTACAGTTCTTGTTAAGCCCAGAAGTGGCAGGCCAAGAAAAATATCAGAAAGGCAGAGAAGAAGAATGGTGAGAACACTCAAGGACAATCCACAGACCACCTCCAAAGACCTGGAGCATCATCTTGCTGCAGATGGTGTCAATGTGCATCGGTCAACAATACAGCGCACGTTGCACAAGGAGAAGCTGTATGGGAGAGTGATGCGAAAGAAGCCGTTTCTACAAGCACGCCACAAACAGAGTCACCTGAGGTATGCAAAATCACATTTGGACAAGCCAGTTACATTTTGGAAGAAGGTCCTGTGGACTGATGAAACAAAGATTGAGTTGTTTGATCATACAAAAAAGTGTTATGCATGGAGGCAAAAAACCACGGCATTCAAAGAAAAGCACTTGCTACCCACAGTGAAATTTGGTGGAGGTTCCATCATGCTTTGGGGCTGTGTGGCCAATGCCGGCACCGGGAATCTTGTGAAAGTTGAGGGTCGCATGGATTCAACTCAGTATCAGCAGATTCTTGACAATAATGTGCAAGAATCAGTGACGAAGTTGAAGTTACGCAGGGGATGGATATTTCCGCAAGACAATGATCCAAAACACCGCTCTAAATCTACTCAGGCATTCATGCAGAGGAACAATTACAATGTTCTGGAATGGCCATCCCAGTCCCCAGACCTGAATATCATTGAAAATCTGTGGGATGATTTGAAGCGGCTGTCCATGCTCGGCCACCATCAAACTTAACTGAACTGGAATTGTTTTGTAAACCGGAATGGTCAAATATACCTTCATCCAGGATCCAGGAACTCATTAAAAGCTACAGGAAGCGACTAGAGGCTGTTATTTTTGCAAAAGGAGGATCTACAAAATATTAATGTCACTTTTATGTTGAGGTGCCCATACTTTTGCACCAGTCAAATTTTGTTTAAATGCAGATTGCACATTTTCTGTTAGTACAATAAACCTCATTTCAATCCAGAAATATTAGTCATTCCATCAGTTATTAGATATAGGAAACTGAAATAGCAAAAACCCAAATTGTTATAAAGAAAAAAGATTAACATTAATAGGGGTGCCCAAACTTTTTCATATGACTGTATATACCATTTTATCATTGTTCAAATGAATTAGGGCAGATAACGGGACCATATTAGCAAACAGGCCAAATTGTGTATAAAATATAATTTTTATTGAATTAGGCTCGCATTTTATATTTCTTTTTGGTGTTATTCATATGAGCCATATAAGTGGGACTCTTAAATATAGGTGTTCTAGGTGTGGAGAAAAATCTTCAAAGAATATTTTTAAAAATGTAATGCTTGCGGGTGCGAGCAGGGAGTAGACCCACTGGGGCACAGCACACCGAATACCTGAGGGGCATGACTGTGGCTCACACCAGCTTTTCACCAGTGCCTCTGATGGTGAGGGTGGATTTGAGCCACAGGTTGAAACCCGGTGCTACTCAAGGAAACTCAGTGCTGCGACACCTGACCCCAGGGGTGTTGACATGGACAGTATCTACGGAGGCAGCTGCAGCTGGGATGGCTGCTGCGGCAGGCTCAGCCGATAGGGCATAATGCAGCAGCAGCTAGTACAGCTGGCTTGGCCTGTAGGGTACGATGCAGTAATGGCCTGTAAGCTACAATGCAACAGCGACTGGAACAGCAGGCTTTGGCCTATGTAATATAATGCAGCAGCCACCCCGGGACAGCAGGTTCAGCTGATATGGAATGATGTAGTAGCAGCAGTAGCAGCTGGGACTACGAAACAGACAGGTGTAACACAGCAGCAGGACATAGGTAAGGGACCTGAACAACTAGCAATGTAGACCATGTTGCACAGGTACTTCCCATAAGAGGAGGGTGCCTTAAATACTTGATGCCTGTCAGCCATAGGCTGAGAGACATATCCAGGTTAGGGCACGCTGGCCCTTTAAGAAAAGGTGTACGAGCATGCGCACCCTAAGAGTGCTCCCAGGAGACCTGTGTGACATGTGCAGGACCTGGGAGGCAGCAGCAGAGACCTGCGATGCCACCACTGAGCGGCCGGAAGGGTGAGAATGCTGGTGTCATCACCACCAGGCAAGGGGGCAGGACAGTGCGGGGACGTCTGTAAAAGCGTTACAAAAAATAGAAGTAACAGTTTATCTTTATCAATTAGCAAAATGCAAAGTGAATGAAAAAGAGAATTCTAAATCAAATCAATATTTGGTGACCAATCTTTTCCTTCAGTATTTCTTCTAGGTACACTTGTACTTGGACACAGTTTTTGAAGGAACTCTGCAGGGAGTCTGTATCAGACATCTTGAAGGACTGACCCCAGATCTTCTGTGCCCGAGGCTTGTGCAAATTCTTGAGTCTATGCTTGTAATCCCAGACAGACTGTATAATATTGAGATCAGGGCTCTAAGGAAGCCGGATCATCAATTTTAGGTCTCTTTGTTCTTCACTATGTTGAAGATCATTCTTAATGACATTGTATGTTTGAAGTTATTGTCCTGCTGCAGAATACATTTGGAGCCAATGTGATGCATCAGACCAGGCCTTCTTCTTTCAATGCTTCATGGTTAGTTCTGTTGCTCACATGCCTAGGGTATGCACTTTTGGTGGGTGCACAGTAGTCAGCATGGGCACTTTCATTGGTCTGAGGCTATACAGTGTTCTGATACTTTTCTACCACAGCCTACAGTAAGTTTTTCATCAATTTCTGCTACAGTAGCTCTTTTTTATTTGGAATCTGTCCAGATTGGTAATCTATAATCCCAAAGTGGATTAATGAACCCTAGGCGCCCTGACACACTTTCACCAGTTGTCCTCCCTTTGCCCACTTTTGGAAAGTAGTAACCACTGAATACCAGAAACCACTAAAGTGCATGTCACTGAGTGGCTGTGATTTGTCCTTTTTAGCAGAATTGTTTTCCAGAAAAAAAGAAGATTTCTCCATTCTCCAGGGGCTTGAAATTGTAACCTCTCTTTCCCCCGCAAACCGCAAACTACGTAATACTCACCAACCACCTAGATCAAGAGCAGGCAGCTCTGTATTGGCACAAGGAAGATACTGTAATATGCCATGGTTTTATGAGCAGCTGGACCGCTGCGGCCTATGATTGGCTGCAGCAGTTGAGGTACTAGAGCAGCGCATCATCAGAAAAACATCCAATGATGTGTGGCTGAAATCATCTGACTGCTGCAGCAGGTGTTTGTGTTTTCTTTTCATTTACATATTAGTATATTAGTAATGGGGGGTCTCATAGACACCTCCCATTACTAATCCCATTACTAATCTACAGCTTAATGGCAGCTGTGAGCTGTTATTAACCCCTTATTACCCCGATTTGCCACCGCACCAGGGCAGTCGGGATGAGCCGGGTAAAGTTCCAGAATTGTCACATCTAATGGATGCGACAATCGTGGGTGGCTGCCGGCTGCTATTTTTAGGCTTGGTGGGCCCAATAAGCATGGGACTCCCTAGCCTGAGAATACCAGCTGTCAGCTTTATCAAGGCTGGATATCAAAATTGGGGGACGACGACACACCGTTTTTTAAGCAAATTATTTATTTCAGTTAAAAAAGAATAAAAAAATCACACGTGGTTCCTCTTATTTTGTTAGAAAGCCAAGATAAGCACATGGCTGGGGGCTGCACCATGTAGCCATATGCTTTATTTGTGCTGGGTATTAAAATACAGGGGGGGACCCTATGCCAATTTATTTATTTTTATTTTTTATTTTTACACCAATCTACAGTGACCTGCAGACAGGGTCTGTGATTGCAAACAGTACGACACTGTCACACAGGCTGGGGGCGCTTCTGTCTGCCACAAGTCACAGACCCCAGGACTGCTGGTGGGCGGGGGAAGCAGTGAATATGCATGAAGGTAAATGAGTGGCCGTGGAAGAAGAGGGAGCGGCACGAAAGCAGTTACAGATGTGTCGCGGGCAGAGGAGGGGACGCCGCGCTCTCCCACTGCTCGGGTCTGGCTGCCACGGCTGCTGCGGCCTGCTGCTGCTCGGTGGCTCGAGCGATGGGCCGGATCCCGGGGACTCTAGCGACGCTCCTCGCCCGTGAGTGAAAGGGGGTTTTTGGGTGTGGGGATTGGTTATTGTCCGTGACGCCACCCACGGTTGTGGTGATTTGTTGACACCACCGCTGCTCTGTATGGGGATCCCGGGAGTGGTGGTATGGAGCAGCTAGTTGTTGTGTTGCCCCTCCGTGGGTAGGGGTTGGTGATCCC
>NC_134363.1:153701571-153901571 GCF_048569485.1 Anomaloglossus baeobatrachus | reverse complement strand
GAGATTTTGAAAATGAACGACGTGTCAACAATCAACGATTTGGTGAGTATTTTTGATCGTTAACACTCGCTCCTAGCTGTTACTCGCAACGACGTTGGATGTGCGTCACAAATTCTGTGACCCCGACGACATATCGTTAGATATGTCGTTGCGTGTAACGGGGCCTTTACTCTAATCATTTGTTGAACTTTTCAAAAACAAGAAGATATAGATCAATTTGGACATTTTCATACATTTTTTATTTTTTTTTGTCTGATTTTAGAATAATTCTAAAGTATAAATACGTATACATGAGACTTTGCTTTTGCATATACAAACAAGATTTGGTTTCTTCTAAGAGACCAATTTAGAAGTCACAAAGTTACTAAAAAAACATTGAGATCAAAAGCAATGTATATGTGTGGAAGCTAAAAAAAAAATAATAAAAAAAAGCAATCACAGCCCATAAAATAAAGTCATAAAACAAACAAATAACAGCGGACATCATCAAGGCATAAAGTAAACATTTCCACAAGGAGGGACCTTCTCGTAACCCGCTCTGTGATGGAACCTATCATCTCCTTGCTTGCATAGATTGCCTCCGTCTTGTGCCAAACCATGTTGTAATTTCCAAGTGTAATTATTTAACTTGGAAGGAACAACTGTGAAGTGGATGTTAGCAACGAGCTATCTGTGCACTAAATATGAATAAAACCGTCTTGGTAAACGAGGTGGTGATGCAAGACAGCCTGGTGCAGGGGTAATAAAGTTTAGACACAAACAACATGTGAAGAGCGAAAACTTGTACGAGGTGGACTTAAACAAAAACATCTGCTCCGGCAGTGTGTCTTCCAGGTATCATAATTTCACATTCGCTGTCTCGGCCGATAAATGGACACATCTGCGCTGTTCCGAGCCTGTGGTTATAGGTTATGAACGTTCATTCTTTGGAGTTAGATAATGATGTGTCTATGCAGATATTATGTCTGGTTCAGCAATTTGTGCATGACTGGATGGTCCCTTTCAAAGGCAAATCTCAAAGGAACCCTCTCATTGCTCATTTACATGCAATGTTACTTTGTGTCCTTCAAAAGGGTTTTTCATGAAAACAGTGTAATGTTTGATAAAGGGGTCAACACATACCTGAGCTAAAACGTTCCAGAAAACTAGATAGCCTTTGATGACTTTGCTTGTCTAATTAGAGAAAAATGGCACCAGGAGGCATTTCCGTTTTAGGTTTTGAAGGAGGACCTCAGTTTGTAGCAACTCTTGCAGATGATGGACACAAAACGTTTCTGGCGTGTTACATTGATGGCCAAGTGTTAGGATAATTTGTGTACGTTAATGTAAGATAGATGTAGGTTAAATCCCCCATATTAAAGATATTGCAAATGTTTAGGCTCACCTGGTGAGGTGGATTCTCCAGGCCCAAAATTCAGGTGGGCACACGGGCTATGGGCCTCAGTGCAGCAGGCAGATGATGCACACAGGAAACAAGTAGCAGAGGTACTACGGTAGAAGCCACAACCAAACTGAAGGCATGTAGTAGAGGCAGACAGGAGACCAGAGTAGAGGTACTGGGAGACTTAGACAGAAAGGAGACCAGTTGTGGAGGTACTGGAAGCCGGAGACAGATGGATTAGAAGCTGCAGGCAGATAGAAGACCAGAGCAGAGGTACTGGAAGCCTCAGGCAGACAGGAGACTAGTTGCAGAGGTACTGGAAGCCTCAGGCAGCCAAGAGACCAGTTGCATAGGTACTGGAAACCACAGGCAGACAGGAGACTAGTTGCAGAGGTACTGGAAGCCTCAGGCAGTCAAGAGACCAGTTGCAGAGGTACTGGAAGCCTCAGGCAGACAGGAGACCAGTTGCAGAGGTCCTGGAAGCCACTGGCAGACAGGGGACCAGTTGCAGAGGTACTGGAAGCTGCAGGCAGCCAAGAGACCAGTTGCATAGGTACTGGAAGCCACAGGCAGACAGGAGACTAGTTGCAGAGGTACTGGAAGCCTCAGGCAGTCAAGAGACCAGTTGCAGAGGTACTGGAAGCCTCAGGCAGACAGGAGACCAGTTGCAGAGGTCCTGGAAGCCACTGGCAGACAGGGGATCAGTTGCAGAGGTACTGGAAGCTGCAGGCAGATGGGACACTTGTAGCAGAGGTAGTAGAAGCTGCAGGCAGACAGGAGACCAGAGCAGAGGTACTGGAAGCCTCGGACAGACAGGAGACCAGTTGCAGACGTCTGGAACTCACAGGCAGACTGGAGACCAGTTGCAGAGGTACTGGAAGCCTCAGGCAGACAGGAGACCAGTTGCAGAGGTACTGGAAGCCACAAGAAGACAGGAGACCAGTTGCAGAGGTACTGGAAGGCTCAGGCAGACAGGGGACCAGTTTCAGAGGTCCTGGAAGCCAGAGGCAGACAAGAGACCAGTTGCAGACGTACTGGAAGCCTCAGGCAGATGGGACACTTGTAGCAGATATATTAGAAGCTGCAGGCAGACAGGAGAACAGTAGCAGAGATATTGGAAGCTGCTGGCAGACAGGAGACCTGTAGCAGAGGTCCTGGAAGCAGCAGGCAGACAGGGCTCAGGAACACTATATTCTTAATATTAAGACACGTGTGTGTCTTGGTGAGCCATATGTAGACTCATGCAGACGATCACATGGGAGTAAGTCGTGCCATCTGCAAGGCCCAATGTGGAGCACAGTAGAATTTAGCAGAACAAGGTGAAGAGAGGAAAGACCAGATTTTAGACAGGTGTGTAACAGTAAAGGCCACTTTACACACAGAGATAAATCTGTGGCAGATCTGTGGTTGCAGTGAAATTGTGGACAATCAGTGCCAGGTTTGTGGTTGTGTACAAATGGAACAATATGTCCATGATTTCACTGCAACCACAGATCTGCCAAAGATTTATCTCTGTGTGTAAAGTGGCCTTAAGAGTGTACAGAAGCTCAGTTCATTAGGAAACACAACGCAACGTCGTATCCATCACCACCACCACAACACTCAAGGTGCGCAGTGATGGTGGCCATAGGTAGTTTTGAACTCTAAACCTTCTAAATCCTTGGAGAGGACGGATCTCAATAAAATAGCAGAAATACACCCAAAGGTGTAGTATCACCATATTGTTAGCTTATAGATAATGTTTTACATCTGCAAATATTTTCAGAAACTTCTTTAGTATTTCCTCAGCATAACTTATTAAATAGCTTCAACAGTAGTGCAAGAGAGCCACAAAATAATTAAATTTCCATTGGCTCTCCTGCAACCCCTTGGCAGGCACTGATTGTTCTGTTTTACTGTCTTTTTTTTTATAGGGCTGTCCACAGGAATCTTCTTTATGATGTTTATAAATCCCCCCCAAAAAAATATTCTTTAAAGCACCACTCCAGAGTTTCTTTTTTTTCAGCACTGGTATGACAATTTAAATATAGGTCTCCTGCCACTGTCTTACACTTACCCACAGGCGGTTTCATGCGTTTTTGGTGCGGCTCCGGTTACTGTAACCTCTGACAAGGCCGTAAGTCAGAAGTTTCGTCAGAACTGCTCAATACAATTCTATGAGAGCCAGAACGAGGCTCTCATAGACCTGTATTGAGTTGTTACCTCCAGCGTGCTCCATGAAGCACTGGAGCTGCCGATAGGTCACAAATCGCGGGAGACTGTCCGGAGCTGCAATGACAGAAGATGAAGTCGCCAGATGGCGAGTATAAGACAAGGGTTAGGAGATTTAGATTTAAAGCACCGCTCCAGCAATTCGATAAAAAACACACATACACACATACATACATACACACACACACACACACACACACACATACACACACACACACTGGAGTAGTGCTCTAAGAGACCTCCTGTAAAGGGGTTGTCCACGATTTGGACGACCCCTTATAAAATAGTGTATTACCATTTTTTATTTTTTTTTTTAGGTCAGCATTGGGTCTCTGTGTGCTCATAACATTGTGATACCACATTAGCATTGCAGTCAATCAGTGGAGATTGGTTTCAGCACTCATTTGGCATAACAGTGTTACGTGAGCACCAGGAGTCTTGACACTGATATGGTTAGAATGGATCCTGTGTGGGAAGTGAGTATAAAGGGATTTTTTTACTTTATACTTAGGAAGGGGTTGTTCAAGTAGTGGACATCCTCTTTAAAAGTTATCATCACCTATCAAAAGGATCCATGACTGGAACCATATGGATCCTCATCGGAAAGCCCCAAAGATATGGAGCAATGGACAAAAACGTGCGCCATAAATCCATTCATTGTCTACTGGGGAAAAAAACAAGCATTGTAGTCCGCCATCTCTTGCAGTCCCAGTATGTTTGGAGCGGTGGAAAACTGTCACACTAAGTACGGGGAAGTACCAAAAGAGCAGTGAAAGGTAAGGGAAGGGGACCCTTGCGTCTAGTAAAGGGTGAGATGGTGATCCCTGACCAAACCTCCCGCGGGTCCCTCACCACCCTACATAGGTTCCACACCTATGCGCTAAGCCGGATACCTGACTCTAGGTATACCTAGTGCTGTGCCCTAAATAGGGAACGTTCTCTGATTTTTCTCTTCATAGGTATATTTTTGAGTAAAATGAAAATTGTTCTTTTATTCTATAAACTTCTGACAACGTCTCTGAATTTCCAAGCAAGTAAATTTTGTATTTATTTTCAGAAAATGAGAAATGGTCAAAATAACAAAAAAATACAGTGCTTTCGGACCTCAATTAATGCACGGAAAACAAGTTCATAGTCATTTAGAAACAACAATACTAATAATGTTTTATCTCAGGAAGATTCAGAAATCAATATTTTGTGGAATAACCATAATTTTTAATCCCAGCTTTCATGCGTCTTGGCCGCTTTCCACCAGTCTTTCACACTGCTTTTGGGTGACCTTATAACACACTCCTGGTGCAAAAATTTAAGCATTTCTTCTTTGTTTGATGTCTTCTAACGATCCTTCCTCTTGATTACATTCCAGAGGTTTTCAATGGGGTTCAGGTCTGGAGATTGGGCTGGCCATGAAGGGTTTTGATGTGGTGGTCCTTCATCCACACATTGCTTGACCTAGCTGTGTGGTATGGTGCATTGTCAAGTAAAGCAAAGTAAAGCAAGTAAAACGGCTAGAAGTGCCTTAATTAAGTTCCTTAATGAAATCAGTCTTCTTCCTCTTTTGAACAAAGCTTTTTGGTTTGAGTGGCAGATATTTGACTCTTAATTCGGACTAATGACAATGAAGACTGTTTATGCACATTTGAATTGCAGCCCCAAATCACCTGGCATTACTCAGACAGGGAAAGTCCTGTACTCTAATTGCTTGAATACAATGTACTGATCTTGCTGAGCAGCAGTTGAAAGAAACCTCTAAAGCAGCATGAGCTGGACAAAGTAACGGAATATCAGCATAGTATTTGAGCTAAATACTGTAGTGAAGTAAATTAAAATATTCATAACTTTCCAGTGACTTGAGGATAATTTTAAATTAAAAAAACAAACAAGTTTAGTGACTCTTTAGTTTGAGGAGACTTTATTGCCAACCCCACCCTATTTTCAAAAGATATCCTTATTTTTCGATTACTTGCAATCAAAAGGTTTCTGGTTTCTACTGGTTATATGAAAGGGTATAAAATTATGTTAAACTAATTGTGGGCTTTAGAGAAATTCTAAAACGTGCGCTCCCGTACCTAAAGAACATGCCTTAATTCCAAAAGATTTGGAAGTGGCCTCAGGTTACTGGAAGTGATTTGTTAAATCGTAAATGATGTCATCGCATTGTTAGCATCTTTTGATCTAGAAGAATCATCTTCTCGGAATACATAATTGTCTAAACTCTTCCAAATGTTTGCCATATTGGTGTATGAATTCCATTCTTTATGTTAAAAATTATTGTGAAATATTGGATATCTGATGCTCACATATACTGGCATTGACTAAGTAGGGGATAAGCGCCCACACATTAACATAGACTCAACAGGGTGCACATTCAAGAAGCATTACGTTAATGGGTAGGAGTGCATTCGAATCATTGGCGCTTTTGTAGTCTTCATATGTTGACAATCATCTACATATATTCTTTGTGGGGAATACCTCCTACGGAATATATGACGAATGCATGTATAGTCAAATTTGGTTGAAGTCCATGGTCATAACAATATTGGAGAACATACGTTACTGGCGTAAACCTTTTACAAAGGTATTTGATGGAGATGTTCTGTAGGTCACTTTTTGTTTGAAGTCCTTCTAGTTTTCAGATGTGTCCAGCGGTCTGACAAAATCAATTACCCTGCACATTTTTAGCCTCAGACATCAAGGATTTTCTTGTTTCAATGTATCGTTATCCCAAAGTGAGGTTCTACAGTGTCTCGATGTACAATGGCCTCACAGGTTCTTATATGACTAGGTCAACATCTGTATGAAGTTTCTTTATGCTTTGTTCAGGTCTAAGAAGACTTGTCACATGCATAAAGTTTTTTTGTTTTTGTTGCATCGCTCCATGCCTGAGCTATGGCTTCCGCTTTGCTCTCGAACAGTTTTCATCTAAGTGGGCATGGCCCTTAAAAGGAACCTGTCACCAGTTTTTTGGCCTATAAGCTGCGGCCACCACCACTGGGCTCTTATATACAGCATTCTAACATGCCATATATAAGAGCCCAGACCGCTGTGTAGAATGTAAAAAAAAATCACTTTATAATACTCACCTAAACCGTTCGCTGCGGTGGATTTAGCTCAGATGGGCGTCTTCGTCCTCCAGTGCCGACGCCGCCTCTTTTGGCCATCTTCGTCCTCCTTCTGAAGCCTGTGTGCATGATGCGTCTACGTCATACACACTCGCCGGTCTCGCACATGCGCACTACAATACTTTGATCTGCCCTGCTCAGGACCTGAATGCCGGCGAGTGTGTATGACGTCGGACGCGTCATGCACCGCGGCTTCAGAAGGACGACAGAAGCGGCGACAAAGATGGCCGAAAGAGGCGGCACCGGCACCGGAGGACAAAGACGCCCATCTGAGTCACATCCACTGCAGTGACCGGTTTAGGTAAGTATTATAGTATTTTTTTACGTTCCACACAGCGGCCTGGGCTCTTATATACAGCATGTTAGACTGCTGTATATAAGAGCCCACTGGTGGCTGCCGCAGTTTATAGGGCAGCAAACTGGTGATAGGTTTCCTTTAACTTTTCTCTTTGGCATCTTCTTGAGGATCACACCAGGTTTGCCGTAAAGACTAAATTTTTACACTGGGAGAAAGAGATCATATAAAAAGGAATTAAGAATCACAGGAACAAAAAAAATAATTCCAGATTCACAATAAAAAAGTTGAATATTCTTTGAAGAGTGACAGGTGTCCTTTTAAAGGGAATCTATCACCAGGTTTTTCTGTTTAAAATCTGAAAGCAGCAAGATGAGTGACAAAGATCCAGATTCCACCAATGTATCACATTCTGGGCCGATTGCTCTAGTTTTCATGAAATCACTGTTTTCTCTGCTGTATATCTACCAGTTCTCTGATTGCTTTGTATAACCCTGCCCACACCACTGATTGGCAGGTTTATGTGTACACTGTTGTAACGCCCATACCGGCGTCCCTGCGCTGTCCTGCCCCCCTCCCCTGGTGGGACGTCGGTTCTCTCATCTTCCCGGCCATCCTGTGGTGGCTGCCCCATCATTGGCCCATGCTGCTCTCTCCCAGAGCATGTGTACACCTCACAGGCTTCCTGGTTCTGCCCAAAGGGTGTATGCGTCCACACCCCTTTTTTATAAAGAGCCAGCGCTCCCTAACCCGGAGGTGCCTCTCAGATCACCTGAGAGGTTTCAGATATTTAGGTTACCTTTCCCTTAAGGGAGATGCCTGGGCAATGAGATAGTTACGTTGTTTGTTCTCAGGTCCTCAGTGCTGTTTCAGCTGCTGCTATTATGCTATCTTCTGCTGCTGATTTCTACATCTGTTTAAGTGTACTCCTTTATATGCTGCTGCTGATATGACCTCCTACACCAGCTGTCTGCTACAACACCAACTGCCACAAATATCTACGCCGGTCGCTGCTGCTGTATCCATCTATCCATCCCGGATGTACCGACTACGCTGCCTGCTACTGCTGTCACTTCTAACAGAGACTATACTTTGCCCATGGTGCAAGCTGCTGGGGTACCGCAGATCCCCTAGGGCTGCCTTCTGCCGCCTGCTTACCAGCGTGTGTATCTGCTGCCACCTCCCATGGCAGTAGTGATGACTTGGCGGTCGGTCCAGTTTACTACGTCAGGCAACTTAACGGTACCTTTGGTCCAGTGGACTCACTAATACAGTGCTTGCCGCATGAGCATTACAGCTGTGCATAGCCAGAAATCTGCCAATCATTGGTGGAAAAACACCCCACTGATTTTACTTAAACTACAACAAGCAGCACAGGAAGTCTCACATCACTGTAATTCGGGTCTCTTCTATGTAATCTGAGACCAGCATGATGTAGGGGTAAAAACATACTGACAGATTCTCGTTAAATTAGTTGGCTTAAAAATACAATTGGTCCAAGTATATATGTAATTTTTATGAAAAAAATATAAAAATTTCTTTTTCAGAGAGGAAGAGGACTTGAACTCTAGTGCCACCTCATACAGCCAAATAAGACTTCTTGCTTTGCCCTGAGGAGGGGAAACATCCTGAAACATGTGTCTGTAAACAGATATTCTGGTATGGTCTTTATCACGATCATGATCTGTAAGGATAGTCCTGGGAGTAGACCCACTGGACCGTGCACCGGACTCCCTTGCGACGCCGCCTCGAGCGAACCCCTATACAGGGACTGTTGGACATAACCGCAGAGGGCCTAGATGCACGGAAGCCGGAATCGGCAAGAGTCACCGGATAGAGTCTTATAGATACAGGATCTGATCTGAACCAGGTACAGGTTAACGGGATTCGGCAGAATTCCAGAAATGAAGGCCAGTGTAGGTCCCAGGGATTAGGCAGAAGTCCCGAACCGATAACTGGTGCAGGTCACAGAGATTAGGCTGAAGTCCAGGAGCGGAGACTGGTGCAGGTTAACGGGATCAGGCTGAGGTCCGCAGGCGGAGGCTGGTGCAGGTTAACGGGATCAGGCTGAAGTCCAGAACCGAAGATTGGTGCAGGCTACTGGGATCAGGCTGGAGTGTGTGCTCAGAACGGTACTCTGAATCTGCAAGCAGAGACAGAGTTACACATACCTCCCAACCGTCCCGGATACAGCGGGACAGTCCCTCTTCTGAGCCTTTGATCCCGGGTCCCGCCCGTGAGGCTGTTTATCACGGCTCCACCCACCCACTGTAGCCCCGCCTCGCTGTTTCTCCCTTCTATTCATTACAGAGCCGACCGCGCACCTACTCCTGTGACTGCTGCTGAGGTATGAATCACCCCCTGCAGCAGAGCGACCCCCCCCCCTGCAGCAGAGCGACCCCCCTGCAGCAGAGCGACCCCCCCCTGCAGCAGAGCCCCCCCCCCCCTGCACCAGAGCCGACCCCCCCAGTCCCGGAGCCTGCGTGTGTCTGCAGCTGTTCTCTGATTCCCCGTGTGCGGCTTCTCACTGCTGCAGACACGCGGGGAGTCAGGACGCTGAGGAGACCGTGCAATCAGCACTTATCTCCTGCAGATAGCAGTGGCCAGTAATAACCTATGCAGAGTGGCATCTGCAGGCTTCTATTAGCTTACCGATCAGTGGTCTCCTGCCTGTGGAGCAGAGCTGCTGGGTCCTAGCTTCCCAACAACTTCAGCTCTGCTTTATCCTGGCTGCCCTACCAGTTAAAGGGAACCTGTCAGCAGAAATTTCACAATAAAAATAAAAGATTCCCCTCTGCAGCTCCTGGGCTGCTTCTAGAAAGGTTCCTGTTGTTATTGTGCCCCCTTTGAGACCTACAAAAATACTTTATGAAGTCTTACCTTTTTGTATGCAAATGTGTTTTTATGGTCACGGGGGCGGGCTGTCTGGCGTCCGTTATTCCCCCTCCTGCCGCTTTACGCAGTCCCCCATTGCTCATTTACATACACAAGGACGCCTTCCTCATGTAACTGTCCTCCCGAAGTTTTGCGCATGTGAACGCTTTTTCAGGTGATTGCGCAGGCACGAGATTATGGGCGGCGCTGTGATTGTCATCAACAGCGTTAACCAAGTACCCGCCCATAATCTCGTGCCCGCACTTTTCCCTCTGACTCCACCGTTATGCGCAAGTGCTGGCCATATGAACCATGTTACCTATTACTGCTTGCACGAGATTATGGGCGGGTACTTGGATGACTTTGCTGATGACAATCACAGCGCCGCCCATAATCTCGCGCCCATGATAATAGGTAACGTGGTTCATATGGCCAGTGCTTGCACATAACGGTGGAGGCAGAGTGAGAAGCGCGGGCACGAGATTATGGGCAGGTACTTGGATGACGCTGCTGATGACAATCACAGCGCCGCCCATAATCTCGCGCCCATGGTAATAGGTAACGTGGTTCATATGGCCAGTGCTTGCGCATAACGGTGGAGGCAGAGTGAGAAGCGCGGGCACGAGATTATGGGAAGGTACTTGGATGACGCTGCTGATGACAATCACAGCGCCGCCCATAATCTCGCGCCCATGGTAATAGGTAACGTGGTTCATATGGCCAGTGCTTGCGCATAACGGTGGAGGCAGAGTGAGAAGCGCGGGCACGAGATTATGGGCGGGTACTTGGATGACGCTGCTGATGACAATCACAGCGCCGCCCATAATCTCGCGCCTGCGCAATCACCTCAAAAGCGTTCACACTTTGCACAGTGCTTACTCCCGCGAGAGTGGCACTGGGCATGTGTGAAGCCCCACAGGTGGTGTGTCGGTGCATTACCTTCAGGGACTCCACGTTGCTGGATCTCCGTCACTGGTAGGAAATCTTCGGTTTTGATCGTGACGCCACTCTCAGATTTGCGGCCAGTAGGGACCGCCACTGCAGGTTGAGGGTCGCCTGGGGCTGATGGTGTGTGCAGTTAGATGTAGTAGCCTCCTGAGAGTGAGGCAAGCCCCAGGGCCCTGTGTAGGTGCGTAGTACCACAAGTCGCAGAATGACCACACAGGCAGGATGTCTTTCAGGGTTTTTACTCACATTAGATGGCAGGGTGAGTAACCCGGGCGTAGCTGAGATGAACCAGGTGGGAACCAGGTATCCTTCAGGCTGACTTTATGAGGGTGACTACTGACTCGCCTTCCTTAGCCCTTGGTGGTTTGGGGTGACCCCGACTTTGAGTCCCTATGGGGGTCACCCAGGGAAGATGCTCCAAGCCTCTCTCCCCTTGTTGTTTTGCCGTGTGCTTGTTCCCCGGACCAGGCCACTCCAGCCTCTTGCCTCCTATGACCTATGGGCCCTAACTTGCGGTTACGTGGCTGCGGCTTTTGGTTGTGGTGGTGTGGGCTGTAAGAGCCCCACACCGGCAGGTTTAGCAGGGAAAGGTGAATCTATCCTCGCTTCGGGATCTGCCGCCCGGTTGGGCCTGGTGCTCTCTAGAAGTCTCCTTACTTCCCACTCCGTGCACTCTCTAGCTGAAGCTGGCTTTCAGGCAGCACTCCTAGTTGACCGTTCTCCCCCGTCTGTAGCCACTGCGCGGGCGCTGTTAGACAGCAACAGCCCCACAGGTCTGCTCCTCACTGAGCCCTCTGGAGTTCTGCTCTAACTGACTCACTGGTGGGTTATTCCATCTCTACTCTTTCTGCTGACATCTCCTCAGTCCGAGCTCCAAGCTCTAACTAACTCCTCCTATCTCTCTTTCCTTCCCCACTTGTGTCTGCCTACGCCACCTAGCAACCAGACTCTCTTACCACACCCCTTGAGAGGAGATGGAAGCTCTCACCCCCTCCACTATTCCAGTGAAGGCGTAGGCTCTGCCCCCTCCTGGGTTCCCCAGGGGTCCTCTCTTAGGTACATGTGTGAGGCCTGATCACTATGCGCCTGTGTTCCACACCCCAGTCAGCCATCTGGATTACCTGTATTGTACTGTCCCCAGCATGGGTGCAGTACTCAGTGGTGCCTGACCAGGTCAGGGGCGCCACATTCCCCCTTAGTTATCACCAGCACGTCCTCGGGCTGCAAGACAACATTTTAAAATGCATAAAACATTAAAACATGTAAAACATTTTTAAGCACCAGGTATCAGACATCACCACCCTCCACCCACAAGTCCGTTAACCCACCCAAAACCCTCTCACGTTGGCCGCAACTTCAGCCACTTCTGGCAGGATGTATAGGCGGCTTTCATGGGCTGGTGGTTTCAGGGTATACCTGGCCTGGTGGATCCGCGCCGTCAGCCTCTTCTGGCAGGATGCAGAGGCGGCCTCCACAGTTGGTGCTGGCCAGGTACCCTCTTTGTGGTGGTGAGCCAAGGCCCCATAAACAGGCGTGCTCTCTGGTTGCAGGTGAGCCAAGGCCCTTTTCTACGGACGGGCCCCCCTGGTTGCAGACGAGCCAAGCCCCTAAACAGGCTGGCCCTGGTAGTGGTGCCACTGGTGTAACTATTTACACTGCGAGAGTTTGTGGCTATAGCAAGTTCATAGCCTTAAGTTTGTTTCTCACAATAGTTTTTGTGGGCGCATTTCTTAAACGTTGCAAAACAAAACTTGTCAAACTTTAACTGGTCAAAACTTCTTACTTTCCTTTACTTTACTCCTCTTTTTCACTAGGGCGAGGGCACGTTGGGCACTGGCACCTGTGACTTTCTTGCTCTTTCTTGTCTTTCTTGTCTTTCTTGTCTTTCTTGTCTTTCTTGTCTTTCTTGTCTTTCTTGTCTTGGACATGGTGCTACATCGAGCGCATACAATCCCCTTTCACCTTCATGCAGAGTGAACTGTACTGCTTCTCCAATTTTCAAATTTCTGCCGGAATGTCCTCTGGGCAGGTGGGCTTGAACATCTCTCCTGTTAACAAATATGCCCTCTTTTATTCCTTTCACTACAATGAAGCCGTATCCACTTTTCAGGTTGAAGTCCTCTACTATTCCTCTGTAAAGGGGTCCTCTAGCCTGGGCTTTGGACCTTCTTAGGCACCTTTTCTCCTCCAGATCTCTGGCTGTAACCTCTTTCTGTTCTGGGGACTGTGGTGTTGGAGGATACTTTGATCTGCTGCGCCGTGTCTTGCGGGCTGGGTTCATGCCTGCGGGCTCCCAGGTGAGGTCTTTGGGCTGATCTTCGTCTGCAGACGGTGTCAAATCCTCTTCATCCCAGCGGGAATAGGGCAACATCTCCGGTTCTGAGTATAGATCCACTGCTGGTGGCTCCGGAGTCAGCTCCTCAGCTTCCTGGCCTCCTCTCCCCCTTAGTTCTTCCTGGCACTCCTCTGGTGGCAGGACTGGGGATGGACTTTCTTCTGCTGGCCCGGGCGGGGGACTCTCCGGCGCGGCTGCAGGGGTTGCCTGAATCTCCTCAGGGGTGCAGGGGGGGCGCAGGTACAGATCCACCAACCACTGGGGAAACTTGGCCTCCATGTCAGCCCTCATCTGCCAGTATTCTTCCTCCAGCGTGGGTTTCCTATCAGAGACCTCCGTGGATTGGGGAGCGGTATCAGCTCTGGCCTTGCAGGCCGGGGTAAATGGTATGTCTCTTTTATCTTGGCGGGCCGCGCCCTGTATGGCGGCGGCCTGGTCTGTGCGGGCCGGGCAGGGCATCGCTGCGGCGGCCTGGTCTGTGCGGGCCGGGCAGGGCATCGCTGCGGCGGCCTGGTCTGTGCGGGCCGGGCAGGGCATCGCTGCGGTGGTCGGAGCTTGGCGGGCCGCACCCGGCGGGGCTGCGGCCTGGTTCAGCATATCACCTGCGGCGCGGACGAGCGTCGCTGCTGCGTTGGAGTCTTGGCGGGCTGGGTTCAGCAGGGTGGCAGCCTGGGTCAGCGTCACACCTGCAGCACGGATGAGCACTGCCGTGGTGGTCGGAGCCCTGCGGGACAGGCGGGGCATCGCTGCAGCGGCCTGGGCTTGGCGGGCTGCTTCTAGCGTGGCTGCGGCCTGGTCCAGCATCGCCGCGCCGGGCGCCTCTTCGGGGACCGCGGGCGTGGCTGCAGGGGTCGGGGCACTCGCGCTGGCCGGGGCATCACTTGACTCACCCACCGGTGGCAGCATCGGGGTCTGCGTCGTCGCCGCTCGGTCTGACATGCGTCGCGCGGCTCCCTCCTCGTAGGTCCGCACCGCCGCAGCCATCCCCAGGAACTCCGCGTACTCTTCTCTGACCTGCTCTATGACCCGGGTCTCCAGTCGATCACAGAACTGGGCCAGCTCCCGATACCACCAGGCAGCGGAGCCTGGTTCTGGGTTCCTGCTGTCAGACGCCATTCCTTCTGCGCCGTCTTCCGCACGATCTCCCAGCGGTGGCCTCGTCGCTGCCTCCTGTAGCAAGCTGTCCAGCTTCTGTTCTGCCTCTTTCAGCAGCTTCTCTCCCAGCAGCAGGCTTGTGGCTCCCTTTCTGTTCCGCCGTTTCTCGACGCTTCCACTCTCATAGCTGGCAAGGTCAGAACTCCGCAGGGGATCTCTGGGTAGCCACACCTCTTCGTGGGCGGTAACTTCTTCCAGCGCGGGCTGCTGTTGTTTTTCAGCGCGCTTTTCATGGTGGCAATATGGCGGCGCTTCCAATTTTTCAAGCGGACCGCCTAGGCACATGGTCACCTGTCTGAACAGGTCTAGTCCTTATCCTGTTCGTGACGCCAGATGTGAAGCCCCACAGGTGGTGTGTCGGTGCATTACCTTCAGGGACTCCACGTTGCTGGATCTCCGTCACTGGTAGGAAATCTTCGGTTTTGATCGTGACGCCACTCTCAGATTTGCGGCCAGTAGGGACCGCCACTGCAGGTTGAGGGTCGCCTGGGGCTGATGGTGTGTGCAGTTAGATGTAGTAGCCTCCTGAGAGTGAGGCAAGCCCCAGGGCCCTGTGTAGGTGCGTAGTACCACAAGTCGCAGAATGACCACACAGGCAGGATGTCTTTCAGGGTTTTTACTCACATTAGATGGCAGGGTGAGTAACCCGGGCGTAGCTGAGATGAACCAGGTGGGAACCAGGTATCCTTCAGGCTGACTTTATGAGGGTGACTACTGACTCGCCTTCCTTAGCCCTTGGTGGTTTGGGGTGACCCCGACTTTGAGTCCCTATGGGGGTCACCCAGGGAAGATGCTCCAAGCCTCTCTCCCCTTGTTGTTTTGCCGTGTGCTTGTTCCCCGGACCAGGCCACTCCAGCCTCTTGCCTCCTATGACCTATGGGCCCTAACTTGCGGTTACGTGGCTGCGGCTTTTGGTTGTGGTGGTGTGGGCTGTAAGAGCCCCACACCGGCAGGTTTAGCAGGGAAAGGTGAATCTATCCTCGCTTCGGGATCTGCCGCCCGGTTGGGCCTGGTGCTCTCTAGAAGTCTCCTTACTTCCCACTCCGTGCACTCTCTAGCTGAAGCTGGCTTTCAGGCAGCACTCCTAGTTGACCGTTCTCCCCCGTCTGTAGCCACTGCGCGGGCGCTGTTAGACAGCAACAGCCCCACAGGTCTGCTCCTCACTGAGCCCTCTGGAGTTCTGCTCTAACTGACTCACTGGTGGGTTATTCCATCTCTACTCTTTCTGCTGACATCTCCTCAGTCCGAGCTCCAAGCTCTAACTAACTCCTCCTATCTCTCTTTCCTTCCCCACTTGTGTCTGCCTACGCCACCTAGCAACCAGACTCTCTTACCACACCCCTTGAGAGGAGATGGAAGCTCTCACCCCCTCCACTATTCCAGTGAAGGCGTAGGCTCTGCCCCCTCCTGGGTTCCCCAGGGGTCCTCTCTTAGGTACATGTGTGAGGCCTGATCACTATGCGCCTGTGTTCCACACCCCAGTCAGCCATCTGGATTACCTGTATTGTACTGTCCCCAGCATGGGTGCAGTACTCAGTGGTGCCTGACCAGGTCAGGGGCGCCACACATGCACAAAACTTCAGGAGGACAGTTACATGAGGAAGGCGTCCTCATGTATGGAAATGAGCAATGGGGGACGGCGTACAACGGCAGGAGGGGGAATAACGGACGCCAGGCAGCCCGCCCCCGTGACCATAAAAACAGATTTGCATACAAAAAGGTAAGACTTCATAAAGTATTATTTTAGGTCTCAAAGGGGGCACAATAGCAACAGGAACCTTTCCAGAATTCATCCCAGGAGCTGCAGAGGGGAATCTTTTATTTTTTTTGCTAAATTTCTGGTGACAGGTTCCCTTTAAAGGGAACCTATCAGGTGCAATCTGCACTCAGAGCCAGGAGCAGTTCTGGGTGTATATTGCTAATCCCTCCCTAACTGTCCCTGTATACACCAGCATAGATAAAGGCATCTATAGAAAAAGTATTTTTAAAGAGCTTATATCTTATGCTAATTAGCGCGGGGACTAGTCCCAAGGGCGTTACTTCACTTGGCTAGTCGGCTCATATAGCGTGTTAGTACTCACACAGGGGAGTAATAACATGCTAACATGCTATGCGAGCCGACTAGCCAAGTGAAGTAACGCCCTTGTGACTAGTCCCCGCGCTCATTAGCATAAGATATAAGATCTTTAAAAATATTTGTTCTTGATCTCTTTATCTATGCTAGTGTATACAGGGACGGTTAGGCAGGGATTAGCAATATACACCCAGAACTGCTCCTGGCTCTGAGTGCATATTGCACCTGACAGGTTCACTTTAAAGGGAACCTGTCACCAGATTTGGGGCCTATAAGCTGCGGCCACCACCAGCGGGATCTTATGTACACATTCTAACATGCTGCATACCTCCCAACCGTCCCGGATACAGCGGGACTTTCACGCTTTACGTTGTTTGTCCCGTTGCCACGGGCGGGACGGCCGGCTCCCGGGCTCCGCCCACCCACTCTCTCTCCGCCTCCCTGCTTTTCCCTCCTACCATCCTAGTAGACGTGGCATAGAGAGGAGCGCTGCCTGTGCTGCTGCTGGTACAGTAAACTAATCTCCCCAGCGCTGATTTCCCTCCCTCCCCCCTCACCCCCTGCCGCCTGTCTGTGCGGGCGCCCCCCTGCCGCCTGTCTGTGCGGGCGCCCCCCTGCCGCCTGTCTGTGCGGGCGCCCCCCTGCCGCCTGTCTGTGCGGGCGCCCCCCTGCCGCCTGTCTGTGCGGGCGCCCCCCTGCCGCCTGTCTGTGCGGGCGGCCCGCCGCCTCATTGTGCGGGCGGCCGGCCGCCTCTCTCTGCGGGCGGCTGGCCGCCTCTCTGTGCGGGCGGCCCGCCGCCTGTCTGTGAAGGCGGCCGGCCGCCTGTCTGTGAAGGCGGCCGGCCGCCTCACTGTGGCTGCCTGCGTGTCCGTGCTGGAGGCCCGCCGGCTGCCTGCGTGTCCGTGCTGGAGGCCCGCTGGCTGCCTGCGTGTCCGTGCTGGAGGCCCGCCGGCTGCCTGCGTGTTTGTGCTGAATGGGTGTGGATGGGGAGTGGATATGGGCGTGACTGTGAAATGGGTGTGGTTAGGGGGCGTGGCCTAAAAATTTGCCGCGGCGCGCTACGCGCGCCGCAAACTTTGTCCCTCTTTTCCTTCTTTAAAAGTTGGGAGGTATGGAGTTACACCATGCACAGGCATAGAGGGACCTGAACAACTAGTACAAGAGACAAGCTACAGGGACGCGTTGAACAAGGACTGGCCATGGGGAATAGGAAGTCTTAAATACCCAAGGTTAATTAGTAGTCATATCCCGGACAGCTGTGCTGGCCCTTTAAGTCTAGGTGAGTACACGCGCACGCCCTCTAGTGTGCATGTGTGAGGCCCGCAACCCGGAAGTCAGAGCTGAGACCACAGGAGATGCAGGATGCCGGAGCGCAGGTATCTGCAGTGAGTGTGCGGCGCAGGGCTGGGACCGACGGGGAAAAGGTATGAACGAGGTAGCAGGAGAGCGGGCTCGGCGGGGATTGGGGACCCCAGGGGTTGGAGCGACGGGTGGTGGGCGGCGCGGTCAGACCGGGAGCGCGACAGGATCGTTAAAGGCATGATATTTGCATTCAGGATTTTCCTTTGTGATGTAGAGTATGTCAAAGATTTATTTCATTTTTTTTAAGGGCGGACTTGAAACAACTGGATATGTGTGTACCTAAAATAACAGCTAAACCCTATTGCAATCCTTTTAAAAAAAACATAATCGTTTCAGTCATCTTGCACTAGACGCATTGCCAGCCACTGTGCCCCCATAGCAGTACCATCTGTAATTTACTTGTGCCAGTAACTGACGTAGAACAAGATGAAAATAAATCTTGATTCTTGTATTTTTACAAAGCTCAAAGGCTTCGTTTTAAGATTGAAACAAGAGCGCCCAAAATATGTCATCTTCATGTCATTCCAGAATCTCCACATCCGCCTCCATGGACTAGGTCATCTCCTGCTCAAACATCACTTTGGATGAAACCAGACTTGCTGTCACAGCGTTACTTGTTTTTCTTGTTGCCATCTATTTAGGTGATTTATTTGTTCTACTAAGCCGGGTCAATAATTTGTTTGCAAAGAAGATTCCATGTCTAAAATCTACTGACTTAAAAATAATAATTTATGAAGACTTAGACCATTTATTTGTTTGTCTTGTTTTATTTTCTAAGCTGTTATATCCTCTTATGCCAGCTTTGCGTATACTCGGGATTCAATGCTGTATACCATGATGGAAATCTGATAGACCCGATTAGAGCCAATGTTGTCCACCACTGGTTTCTGTCATTACCGTATTTTTCGTTTTATAAGATGTCCCGGATTATAAGATGCACCCCAAATTTAGAGGAGCTGTGGACCTGTGGAAGCGTGATTATACGCGAAACGGCTGTCATCCTTGTAGGACCTACTCCTGGTCTTTACCCTGCATTTTAGATGCACCTATTTGTAAAATAAAGAAGTTTTTTTACCGGATCTGAGCTGGATTGTGCGGTTGTTTCATTCTCCTAACATTGGCTATATTGAGGCTCTTTCTCCTTTCAACATGCACCCAGGACCGGTGAGTGAAATGGGGTTTCCGTGAGATCTCCATTCCCCCCAGGACTATTGTCAGGCTGGTTGTGGTAGTGCAGAACCGTCTTTTGTTTTCTAACCAAATTTAGAGGAGGAAAAATAGGAAAAAATAATTTTTAATGTTAAAATGAGGGTCCGTCTTATAATCCGAGTGCGTCTTACTCCTAATGCTCACTAGGGGGAGCGGCGGTGGTGGAGCGGCTGAGGAAGGTCACAGGAGGCGGGGTCAGCAATGCTGCGGGCTCGGAGGAGGGGGTGTTCTGGCTCAGGAGGGTCTGCGATACTGCGGGCTCGGGGGTGCTGCGGTAGCGGGTGCCATTGATCTGCCGGTTGGCTGCCGGGGTGTCACTGCAGTGGAGTGACTCAGGAGGGTCACAGGACGGGCTGCTCGGTGGCGGATGCCATTGATCTGACTGCGTGCTCCCTTGAATCACCCGTGGTTGACAAGATGGACTTGGAGAAAATGGCCGTGGAGGCAGCGAGTGCGCAGATAGGACTCCGCGGCCATTTTACTTGAAATCCATCACATCAATCTGCGCACGCACCACCTTCGCGGTCATTTTCTTGAAATCCATCTCATCAACCGCAGGTGATTCAATGGAGCCCGCAGTCAGATCAATACACCCGCCACCGAGATACCCCCGTCCTGTGACCTCCCTGAGCTGCTCCACTGCTCCTCCAAGTCCTCAGTATCGCCGACCCTGCCTTCAATGTCCCCGCTCCACCACCACCGCCCCAGTAAGCCATATGCGGATTGTAAGACGCACCCCCATTTTACCTCCAGTTTTGGGGGGAAAAAAATGTTTCTTATAATCTGGAAAATATGGTAATTTAGCTGTTCTGATCCTGAGGCGAAGGAAGGAGAAGCAAATTATTAAATGCTGGTGAGGACTCAGTCTAAACGTTTTCTTTCCAAAGTTGGAAAAATATTTCCAGTTTGATGCTTTCTTGTCCGCGCAGACTTTTGTAGGAAAACACGGCTGTGCAAGACAAAACAACAGTTTTTGTTTGGATGATTATTTTTTTTTAGCTTGGTAGTTTGGGACAGTTTTTTTTTATTGCAATATCAATCTATATAGGAGGTTGGATTCACAAGGACAAACTTTACGTTTCTTCTGGTCCTATACAATTTGCTTTTTGGTCTGTTTATCAGGTCTATGATATTGAAGGGAACTTGTCACCAGATTTGGGGCCTATAAGCTGCGGCCACCACCACCGGGCTCTTATATATAGCATTTTAACATGCTGTATATAAGAGCCAAGGCCGCTGTGTAGAATGTAAAAATCACTTTATAATCCTTACCTAGGGGGCGGTGCTGTGCAGACTGATCGGATGGGTGTGTCCATTCTCCGGTACCGGCGCCTCCTCTTTCGGTCATCTTTGTCCAGGCCGGTATTGAGTTCATACGCAGGTGCACTACGATACTTTGATCTGCCCTGAACACGGCAGATCAAAGTATTGTAGTGCGCCTGCGCGGGACCTCATTGCAGGCCTGTATGCATGACGTAGGACGCGTCATGCACCCAGGCTCAGAAGGAGGAACTGATTGCTTAGTCAAGCCCTTCCCACTAAAAGGGCAAGCCCAGGTTCCCCCTGTGGTCCAGTGAGTCCACTTTTGCTTGCTGCAGGACCATCTCAAGCAGCGAGCTTTACAGTAATCTTCTTGATGACCCAACTCACTTGGCTAAAAAGACTACAATTACATATGTACAGTGCCTTGCGAAAGTATTTGCCCCCTTGAATTTTTCAACCTTTTACCACATTTCAGGCTTCAAACATAAAGATAAAATTTTAATGTTATGGTGAAGAATCAACAACAAGTGGACACAATTGTGAAGTTGAACGAAATTTATTGCTTATTTTAAACCTTTTTAAAAAATAACTGAAAATTGGGGCGCGCAATATTATTCATTCCCTTTAAGTTTAATACTTTGTAGCGCCACCTTTTGCTGTGATTACAGCTGCAAGTCGCTTGGGGTATGTCTCTATCAGTTTTGCACATCGAGAGACTGAAATTCTCGCCCATTCTTCCTTTGCAAACAGCTGGAGCTGAGTGAGGTTGGGTGGAGAGCGTTTGTGAACAGAAGTTTTCAGCTCTTTCCACAGATTCTCGATTGGGTTCAGGTCTGGACTGTGACTTGGCGATTCTAACACCTGGATACGTTTATTTATGAACCATTCCATTGTAGATTTTGCTTTATGTTTGGGATCATTGTCTTGTGGGAAGACAAATCTCTGTCCCAGGCTCCGGTCTTTTGCAGACTCCAACAGGTTTTCTTCAAGAATGGTCCTGTATTTGGCTCCATCCATCTTCCCATCAATTTTAACCATCTTCCCTGTCCCTGCTGAAGAAAAGCAGGCCCAAATCATGATGCTGCCACCACCATGTTTGACAGTGGGGATGGTGTGTTCAGGGTGATGAGCTGTGTTGCTTTTACGCCAAACCTATCGTTTGGCATTGTTCTCAAATAGTTCGATTTTGGTTTCATCTGACCAGAGCACCTTCTTCCACATGTTTGGTGTCTCCCAGGTGGCCTGTGGCAAACTTTAAATTACACTTTTATTAATATCTTTGAGAAATGGCTTTCTTCTTCCCACCCTTCCAAAAAGGCCAGATTTGTGCAGTGTATGACTGATTGTTGCCTATGGACAGACTCTCTCACCTCTGCTGTAGATCTCTGCAGTTCATCCAGAATGATCATGGGCCTCTTGGCTGCATCTTTGATCTGTCTTCTCCTTGTTTGAGATGAAAGTTTGGATGGACGGCCAGGTCTTGGTAGATTTACAGTGGTATGATACTCTTTCCATTTCAATATGATCGCTTGCACAGTGCTCCTTGGGATGTTTAAAGTTTTGGACATATTTTTTGTAACCAAATCTAGCTTTAAACTTCTCCACAACAGTATCACGGACCTGCCTGTTGTGTTCCTTGGTCTTCATGATGCTCTCTCTGCTTTAAACAGAACACTGAGGCTATCACAGAGCAGGTGCATTTATACGGAGACTTGATTACACACAGGTGGCTTATATTTATCATCATCAGTCATTTAGGACAACATTGGATCATTCACAGATCCTCAATGAACTTCTTTAGTGAGTTTGCGGCACTGAAAGTAAAGGGGATGAATAATATTGCACGCCCCAATTTTCAGTTTATTATATTTTATAAAAGTTTAAAATAAGCAATAAATTTCGTTCAAGTTCACAATTGTGTCCCACTTGTTGTTGATTCTTCACCGTAACATTAAATTTTTTATCTTCATGTTTGAAGCCTGAAATGTGGGAAAAGGTTGTAAAATTTAAGGGGACCAAATAATTTCGCAAGACACTGTAAAAGATGCCATATCTCAGGAATGGAGAGGTGCAGGAATGAAAGACAAACCACACCGGATTCAGTAGAATAGCACCATTACAGCAGGTAAACAAGTACATATTTATGGCAAGTGACCAATCTCGTTTAAGTATATCTGATAAAACGTCATGTATGTAAAGCCATACGACCTAAATCATACTTCTCGGTAAGTGTTCTTCTTTAAACATGAGTGTAAAAATAATCACAGCATGTACCATTGAGAATATCGGATGTAACAAAAGGCAGCTCCTGCACCCCATCTACAATGTGAACAAGCACAAAAAGCCATATTGCTGATGTGACTGTAAAAAATAAAAATAAAAAATTTGACCAAACAACCTGGCCTGTAGTGATAGTGGTGCTATAAAAGTGCAGAGTCTCTTTTAATGATTAACTTGTTTATAGTCAATGCTCAAGTGGCCACTCAAAAAGACTAATAGAGCTTGAAAAAAAATTGGAAATCGGAGTGCCATTTTCTCCTCTGATTACTCTGTAAGAAACAAGATCAAAGTTTTGGATTTTCCTCGTCCGAGCCCTGTCTTGACTCCAGCATAGATTCTGCAATATTACATGTTGTTTAGAGATCTGAAACTATGCAGTGTAAAAAATGTTCAATAATGGGGGACATCTGGAAAGAGACATATAAATTTTCACGGCACAGTACCTTAACACTGTAATGTTATGCAGACGGGCATAAATTAAATGACCAGTGCTTGCACTCTCAGAAATAAAAAATGGACAAGAACATAATGATCCATAACATTGACGTTTCCATGGCTCTCTGGAGGACAAACTTAAAATAAAAAAAATACACCAAACTAGTTATGTAACAATACCAACGTGAATCATAAATTAGACTACCGCCAAGAGCTACGGAAACATAAACAATGTCTAAAAGTCAATACAGCGCAAACTGCGTAAAAGAGGATACCAGCACTAAAATATATATCATAGTTACAGAAAATTATTTCCATTTTGTCTACAAATATTTGCACTTTTACCTTTTTTAATTTTTGTTTTTATTATTTCACTTTGGAGTGATAAGAAAGCAGAACTGGGCTTTACATATTAGGGCACTACATTATCAATAGTCCCTTAGTATATTATCACACATTCGGCGCTCCTAGCCCGAGAGTGCCGATTTTGACCACCACTCAACAGTCTGGTCCCCGTGCCTCCTTCCTGGTCCTGCAGCTCCCAAGTCTCCCCCGCACTCCCTTCAGCACCCCTGTGCTGAAGCGTTGATGGTCTGCTCAGACCACCGCCTCCTCCATGCTTCCTGGTCTGACGTCTGGTTCCCGAGTTGCACGCATGCACACTAGGGCGCGGCTGCGCGCTTTCCCCTGTTCATAAAGGGCCAACACCACCTGATCAGGAAGTCCCTCCTATGACCCTTGCAGGTACAGGGTGTTTAAAGCATCCTCCCCCCATTGGGAGGTGCCTGTTCAACGTGTCCCCGTAGCTAGTCTGCCCGTGCTAGTTGTCAGGTCCCTGTCCTGTTATCTGTATATTTCACTATTTGTGTCTCTATCCCGCCTAGTAGTGTCCAAGTAACTGCCTGTGACTATCCTGCGCTCTCCAGACCCTGCAAGCTTCCTCCGCCTGCCTATGACCTCCAGTATCAGCCTGTCCTGGACCGCTCCAACTTCGATCTCCTCTGCTTCGGCTCCTGGTTTCCGTTCCGTGTTGCCAGCTGCCCTGGGTCTGCTTTCTGACGGTCACTTACCCACCAGTAATGAAGACTCAGTGACTGCTCAGGTCCACTCCTCCAGATCGGTGAACATCACCATGGACCAGTGGACCCATTTCCTCCCTGTCCGTTATCCAGATGTGACATATATGTATGCTGAAGCGGGAAGAACAGTTCACTGCCACAGCCATTGGGCCAATACACCTTTAGACAACTTTTTCTAATCTAATTGTGCGCTAAATTTAATCTGCAAATTACTGAAACAAAATGTAGACACTTAAGAGTGATTTTTTTTTTTGTGAAACAGATAACAGGTAGAGATGATTTAATACCGCAAATATTCAGCAACGCCCATATTCGCCAAATAGGTCGCTGCTATTCTATTTGCGAATATTCGATGCACAATGTAAGTCTATGGGAAACCCGAATAGTTGCCGAATAGCAATATTTGGGCTTTCCATAGACTTACATTGCGCATTGAATATTCGCATAGTGGCGACCTATTCGTCGGATATTCGCGAAGCCGAGTATTGCCGAATATTTGTGATATTGATCATCCCTAATAACAGGGTGTGTGGCATGTCTTTGTGTCTCTGCTCCTGCTCTCCTGTCTGACAAACTGCCTGCTTATAGGCAGAATACTGTGAGATGCGATTTTGAAATTTGCAACATGTCAATTTCTCTTGCGGTAAATATGCATTTTATTTCTTAGTTTTCCCCACAAACTTCATTACAGTTGAGAAAAATCTGCAGATATAAAACACATATATATTGTACATGACTTAACTTTAATAAAACTTTGTCAGTTAAGTAACAGGAAGTTTACAAAAAAAGCAATTTTATGTAAAACATAACACACCATAAAAAGACAAAAATGCAGTAAAAAAAAAAAAAAGCACTACCACCATGAAAAAAAATGCAAGTGTCACAAGGTTACCATGACGGAGAGTGGTCCCTCCTATTTCTGGTGTCAGGAGATCACAGCACAGTGCTTCATACACCCTTGCTCAGGTTAATACTGCTGGCTGTGCAGATTCTCCTTTACCCAGCAGTTAAGATCTTCTTGTCTCCTAAACTCTGAATGAAAGATATAGCCAGCTGTTCTCTATTGCTAATTAGCTCTGCTATAATGACTTCCCTTCTAGCTCAGGTAATCGCTGGTGATAGTTTCTGCTTAGCTTGCTTCTAGAGGGAACCTGTGAGCTGAGGACCAGGAAACCATTCAGAGATCATTTGCTATGTGAAAGTTGTGTTGTTTCCCATTCTCAGTCTTTGGTTTTTCCTCTGGTCCGTTACTCATTATTACTGCTTGTTGTTTGGAGTGCTTTGTATGATTTGATTGCTGTTTCTTTTACCTCTGTCTGTCTAATCCTCTCTGTGTCTTTAACCTATAGCAGGACTTGCGTTCACACTGCCCTGCGCACTATTCAGGGCTGAGTCCAGGGAAAGACAGGGATAGGCACATGATCGGCGACAGGATGAAAGAACCCGTATAGGGACATTAGAGAGTGCAGGGATCAGTCTCAGGTGAGTTTACGAGGTGATCTTGCTCCCCTTTCCCTAGCTCCAGGGCCTACTGTTGTGTCATGTGAGTGTTGCAGCGCTCGCCGGGGGTTCTGGTTGTCACTGCGTGACAGTAAGTAACCTAATTTGGCTAATTGGTGCAATAATTGTACAAAAAATCTTTAACATCAAAAACGCACCAAATACTCATTGTACAAACAAAGGAAACTTGTCACCCTGAAAATGTTGTCCAATTGACCAACATCAAACTATAGAGCATAAAAAGTACAGAAATTAATATATAGGTTTTGTGGGAAAACATTTAGTATAAGGCGGGCTTTGTACACTACGACATCGCAGGTGTCAAATCGAAAGTAACGCACATCCGGCGTCGCAGTCGATATCGTAGTGTGCAAATCCTTTTTGATACGATTAACGAGCGCAAAAGCGTCGTTATCGTATCATCGGTGTAGGGTCCGACATTTCCATAATGCCGGTGCAGCGACAGGTACGATGTACTTCCTCGTTCCTGCGGCAGCACACATCGCTGTGTGTAAAGCCGCAGGAGCGAGGAACATCTCCTACCTGCGTCCCGGCTGCAATGCAGAAGGAAGAAGGTGGGCGGGATGTTTACATCCCGCTCATCTCCGCCCCTCCGCTTCTATTGGCCGCCTGCCGTGTGACGTCGCTGTGATGCCGCACGACCCGCCCCCTTAGGAAGGAGGCGGGTCGCCAGCCAGAGCGATGTCGCAGGACAGGTGAGTGCATGTGAAGCTGGCGTAGCGATAATGTTCGCTACGCCAGCAATCACAAGATATCGCTGCTGCGACGGGGGCGGGGACTATCGCGCTTGACATCGCAGCATCGGCTTGCGATGTCGCAGCATGCAAAGTACCCCTAAGGCTTAGTTCACATGTCCATTAAAATGTATCCTGTAGAGATCCGTTGTGAAAAAGTTCTGCAAACAACTTTTTTGTCCGTTGTTAAATAACTGATTTCTACCAGATCCGTTTTTTAACATTGCAGTCTATGGAGAATGGATCCGTTGACAGATCGCTATTTAGTCATCTGTTATTCTTGCATTTGTAACAAATCAGTTTTTTTATTTTTTTTACAGGATTTGTTTCAAATGGAAATAAATAGCAATCTGTTAATGGATCTGTTCTCCACAGACTCCCATGTCAAAGAAATGCATGCAACAGAAATCATTGTGCCAACAGATCTCTGCAGGATACGTTCTGATGATTACAGGACATATAAGCTCAGCCAGACATAGCATTTCATTAATTTAAACCTTTTGTGCTCATTCTGGGATAAGGCGTCAAGAGGGTGGTATTGTCCATTGATTAGCAGGACAATATTCTGGATTGTTGACCTGTTATACAGCATTTGATTAAAAATTGAACTCCGCAGAGGCATCCCCCCAACATGTTTCACCATGGTGGAGGCTTCTTCATCTGTTGTCCCAGCACCTGAAGAAGCCGCTGTGGTGAAACATGTTAGCAGGATGCTTATATGTCCCCCACTAATTCTGAAAATAAAAGGGTTAAAGTGCTGCGTTTAATGCTGTGCTAGAATTCATTGCACCGCAAATTAAAGGAGTTATCCGACATACACTCCAAAAAAAATTGTAAGCTAATCTGTGCTGTATTGTCATATAAATCACCCCTACATTGTTATTTCTTGTTTTCTAACTTTTGTTCCTCTTGAATTCACCCTTTATTCTCTGCAGCTCCTTGTTTACATTCAGCTCCAACAAACATGACAATTTCCTGTATTCTTGGTTGCCAAACCTCAGTCAGAGCTGGCACCGACCAGCCTCAGTGTCCAGAAATGCCCCCTGCCCGGCCTCAGTGTCCAGAAATGCCCCCTGCCCGGCCTCAGTGTCCAGAAAAGCCCCCTGCCCGGCCTCAGTGTCCAGAAACGCCCCCTGCCCGGCCTCAGTGTCCAGGAACGCCCCCTGCCCGGCCTCAGTGTCCAGAAACGCCCCCTGCCCGGCCTCAGTGTCCAGAAACGCCCCCTGCCCGGCCTCAGTGTCCAGAAACGCCCCCTGCCCGGCCTCAGTGTCCAGAAATGCCCCCTGCCCGGCCTCAGTGTCCAGAAACGCCCCCTGCACGGCCTCAGTGTCCAGAAACGCCCCCTGCCCGGCCTCAGTGTCCAGGAACGCCCCCTGCCCGGCCTCAGTGTCCAGAAATGCCCCCTGCCGGGCCTCAGTGTCCAGGAACGCCCCCTGCCCGGCCTCAGTGTCCAGAAACGCCCCCTGCCCGGCCTCAGTGTCCAGAAACGCCCGCTGCCCGGCCTCAGTGTCCAGAAACGCCCCCTGCCCGGCCTCAGTGTCCAGAAACGCCCCCTGCCCGGCCTCAGTGTCCAGAAACGCCCCCTGCCCGGCCTCAGTGTCCAGAAACGCCCCCTGCCCTCCCTCTGCACATTCAATGGCTGTCAGTATTCTGCCCAGCACCTGACCTCTCAGCATGTGACAGAGCAGAGATCCAGCTTCTCTCATCTGTGACAGCGCAATCAGCTCACATCCCATCCACAATGGTAAAAGAAAGAGTTGTTACATGTTCCTCACCCCTTATAGATAAATGAATACTGTGCAAGGCTATGTGCGCACGTTGCGTACTAGCCCTGCAGAAATTCCTGCAGCGATCTGAAGAGCACACGTGCGCTTCAAATCGCTGCAGAAAATGTCCGTAGAGAAAAAAAAAAAAGCCGATTCCATGCGCTCTGCCTGCAGCTCCTCCAATAAACAGATTGTTTTTTCCTTGGGCTCCATGATATTTTGGTCATGCTGTCATACATCACAGCATGGCTATGTCACTACTAGCATGATGCAGGTCTGTGAGGTGGCTTTCATTTCCACACTGTCTCGTTCACCGTTTGTCTCTGTCTGTCTCTAGCTTTCCGTCTCTTTTCTTTCCCTGTCTGTCTCTCTCTATCCGTCTCCCCACTGACATCTTATTACCTCTTATACTAACACTGTCCTTTGTTACTATAGTAACCAATCACAGCTGAGATTAATAAACTGTAGTTCCAGGCTCCATTCACTTTAATGGAGTCATATTTTTTGGAGAGTAACTGTAAAGCGCAGGGTTAAATTTTCCTGTGAAACCGTAGTCTACGACGTTCCCTGGGTCACATGGGTCATCTGTGCAAAAAAACGTTATTGTAAATGAGATAGTGCGGATTCCTTTAGCGGACACACACACACACACTCCGCTTTATATATTAGATATATATATATATATATATATATATATATATTTATTTAAAATTGAAAGATATATACAGTTGTGTACCGCTCATGGCGGCAGACCACGTTGCTACTAAGGGACCTGTGAGTCAGGGGCCAGTTCCAGGGTCTGCACTGGACCCTCCTCCGTCCTGTATTGCACGTTCAACTGAACGATAAATGCCAATATAATTGAAAGCAATGATCTGACGGCTCCCTCCTCCATTATTCTCCCTGTGCTTATGAGCTTTGATGTCTCAGTGCAGAGGGCACAATGATGTCACTTCAACGCACCCTCTGCAGACCAGTGCCGAACATTCGGGACACCTGCTGCGAAGATTGGAGCAGCGGGAGAATGGGGAGAGATGAGTAATTTTTTTAATCATTAGGTGGGGCAGCCATTATACTGTTTTGATCTGTGTAGGGGCCAAAATATAGTTTGCTGGGCTGTATGAGGGGGACATTATAGTATTTGGATGTCTATGTGAAGCGCATTATACTGTGTGTGAGCCATTATAAAATGTGGTGGGTTGTGTCGGGGCCATCATACTGTGTTGATGAAACTGTACTTTGTGGGTTGTTGAAAATAGAGGTTCACGAAACTTTGCGTCATCTTTTCAGAGTAGCTACTGAAAAAACTCGTTCTATCAGTCAGCGTAGGGGTAAACAGCCCTCTTTTCAGAGTATCAGAGGCTATTGTTGGGCAGAACCAGGCCCTGGATTCCGGATGTGTGATCAGGATCAGGCACTTGTGAAATTAAAAATTAATAGTAACGTAAAAAAAAAAAAAAAAAAAAGAAGAAAGCGCTTCATACTGACCGAGGCTCCGTTGCAGCTGTACACAGCTCCCGTGGCTTCTCCTTCACTTGCTGGGCCGCTAATTACTGCTCATTCATATGCACTGCTTTCCCCGTCCTCCGGCTGTCCTGTCTCCCGTGATTGGTTGCAGTCAGACGCACCCTTAGCGTATGTGACAGCATCTGCCTACAACCAATCACGGGCGCCAAGACGGTTGATGAGCGGGAAAGCAATTCAACTCTGCGGATCATTATTGTGGTATAAAACGCATAAAATTTTTCACTGTGTTTTTCTCCCATATTATGACACCAAGAACAGAAAAAGCATATGGCTACAGTATGCAGCCCCCAGCCGTGCACTTATCTTGGCTGTGTATCCAAATAAGAGGAACTGCATGCGGCTTTTTTCTTGATTTACAAAAATAATTTAAAAATAAACGAAATTCAGTCCCCCTGAATTTTGGTACCCAGGCATGATAAACCACAAAAGCTGGGGGCTGGTATTGTCAGGCTGGGGAGACCACTATTTATTGAGCCGCCCCGTGCCTAAAAATAGCAGCCTGCAGCCACTCAGGATTGTCACATCCATTAGATGTGACAATCCCAGCACTTTACCTGGCTCTTCCTGGTTGCTCTGAGGCGGTGGCAATCAGGGTAATATGAAGTTAATCACAGCCCACAGCTGCCTCTAAGCCAGATATTAATCGTCAGGGTCTATGAGACCCCCCCCCCCTTAGTAATCTGTAAGTGACAGTAAATAAACACATAAACCAAGAAAAAACAGTTTTTTGTAATTAAATATATCACCCTCATAAGCCTCTTGATTAGGCTACATTCACAGGACTGCCCCGTTTTTGCGGTCCGCAAAAAAATGGTCATGTTTTTTCACGGATGCAACTGTGTGGCATCCGTTCCGTTCCGTATATGGTCTGTGTGTCATCTGCGTACCTTCCTATTTTTTTCATACTGCAAAAAAACGGAAGCAGCTAGATAGATAGAGGGATAGATAGAGACAGATAGCTAGAGGGATAAATAGAGGGATGGATGAATGAATCAAGGGATAGATAGAGGGATAGATAATAGATGAGAAAGACCAATATAATGTCCTACCCCCCCCCCCCCCCCCCGCATATTCTAAGCTGGCACCCTTTAGTGCCTTTCATGTGGCACTAAAGGGTGCTTAGCCTTGTATTTAGCCAATAAATAAATAATTTAAAAAAAAACGACGTGAGGTCCCCCCTATCTTTTATAGCCAGCTAGGGTAAAGCAGACGGCTGCAGCCTGCAGACCACAGCTGGCAGCTTCACCTTGGCTGGTAATCCAAAACAGAGGGCACCCCACGCTGTTATTTAAAATTTAAATAAATAATTTAAAACAAAAAACGTGGGGTCCCCCCCAAATTGCATCACCAGCCAAGGTAAAGCGGACAGCTGTGGTCTGGTATTCTCAGACTAGGGAGGTCCACCGTTATTGGACACTCCCCAGCCTAAAAATAGCAGGCTACAGCTGCCCCAGAAGTGGCGCATCCATTGGATGTGCCAATCCTGGCGCTTTGCCCCAACTCATCCCGTTGCCATGGTGCGTTGGCAAACGGGGTAATATATGGGGTTGATGCCAGATGTGTAATGTCACCTGGCATCAAGCCCTGGGGTTGGTGAGGTCAGGCGTCTATCAGATACCTGACATCACCAACCCAGTCAGTAAGAAATAAAAAATAGACAACAAAAAAAGTTTTATTTAAAAAAACACTCCCCACATTCCCTCTTTCAACAATTTATTGACAAGAACAATCAAATCCGGGTCCGGCGTAATCCAATAAGTGGGTCACACGGCGATCCATACCATAGTCAATGAGACTCCCAGTCAATGAAGAACAAAATGTTCCCCATTGGCTGGGAGAGCCGTGCAGTGACCTGAGCTAACATCAATAGGTCAGCCCAGGTCACTGCAGGGGATGCCGAGCGCTGCCGTCAGGAGGTTAGATGTGATCATTACCTGCAGTAACGATCTCCTGCTCTGCTGACGTCAGCGCTGTCACTGACTTCTATGCCCGCCGCGTTCTACGCAGTATCGCGAGAGCCTGTGACGTCACTGCTAGTGACAGTCTCGGGCCGCCCGCGAGACGGGCAGAGAAGGCAGTGACCGCGGTGACGTCAGGAGGCAGTAGATCGTCACAGCAGGTAATTATCTCATCTAATCTAACCTGCAGCTACATGTGCAGAGAGCAGGGAGCCGCACACACTGAGCGCTGGCTCCCTGCTCTCCTAGCTACAGTACACATCGGGTTAATTACACGATGTGTACTGCAGCTACATGTGCAGAGAGCAGGAAGCCGCGCACACTGAGCGCTGGCTCCCTGCTCTCCTAGCTACAGTACACATCGGGTTAATTACATGATGTGTACTGCAGCTACATGTGCAGAGAGCAGGGAGCCGCGCACACTGAGCGCTGGCTCCTTGCTCTCCTAGCTACAGTACACATCGGGTTAATTACACGATGTGTACTGCAGCTACATGTGCAGAGAGCAGTAGCCGGCGCTGGCAGCGTGAGAGCGGCGGAGGCTGGTAACGAAGGTAAATATCGGGTAACCACCTTGGTTACCCGATGTTTGCCTTGGTTACAGCTTATCGCAGCTGCCAGATGCCGGCTCCTGCTCCCTGCTCGCTTCATTTCGTCGCTCTCTCGCTGTCACACACAGCGATCTGTGCGTCACAGCGGGAGAGCGACAACCAAAAAATGAAGCTGGACATTCAGCAACGAGCGGCGACCTCACAGCAGGGGCCAGCTCGTTGCTGGATGTCACACACAGCGACAGCGACGGGACGTCGCTGCAACGTCACAGAAAATGGTGACGTAGCAGCGACGTCGTTGTCGCTGTGTGTGACACCACCTTTAGCAGTCAGTGTCCCGCTCCCTGCCAGCCCAGCGGCGTGAGAAGCTGCTGATTCTGCGGACAGACACTGACATTGCAGTGCGGGCAGCTGCGGGGCTGGCAGGGAGCGGGACACAGACTGTACGGGCAGTGATGACAAGCAGCGCTCGTCATCCCCGCGGCTGCACGCACTGCAGGGTGAGAAGCAGCTTATACTGCAGAGGGGGGCAAACACTGACACGCTACAGTGCGGGCATCCGCGGGGCTGGCGCGGGACACAGACTGATGCACAGACACAGATGACCCATGATCACACAGACAGTGCGCACGGGGGAGGGTGGGGGGAGAGACAGTTCCCAGGGCGTCAGGCAGTAAACATGATAAAGCACTGGGGACACAGCGCTGACAGTGTATCTGACAGCAAGTGTTCCTTGCCTTATTGAACTGGACACTGAATCGGCTGGAATTCAGGGCACACGTAGCTGGGCACAGGAGGCGGGGGAGGGAGACTACGGAGTGTGTGGGAGGTTGCGGTGAGAGTACGGGGTGCTGGGCAATGTGTGGGAGGGTGCAGGGAACAGGGGCGGTTACTCCACGCACTGTACAGCCCAGCAGGGAGGCGACATGCTCTTCCAGATTTGCATGTCAACATGGCCCTGCCCATGTAGACATGAAATGACCGGAAGCAGCAAAATCGCGGCAGGAGCGGTCACATGACCCCTCTGAGCCGGGGGAGAGGGGCTGACAGCAGGGCAGGTAAGTGGTCTCTATCTACTTACCTGCCCCAATGTAGCCCAATAGTGTAATAATGAAAAAAAGTCAAAAGAAGCCGGATAACCCCTTTAAGAAAGTCTATGTATATTTGTATACTGGTGTTTTGCTGATACACAAGATACCCGTCATTCCAAAGACGTGGCACACAATGTTCTGTTTACCAATGAGATGCTGCAGCCACCTAGAGCCTCAGTCTTTAGAGACCAGGTAATTCTTGTCTTAAGGAGGATGAAACCTAAAACATATTGTTCTTGTCTGAGTTTTCAAGCTGCTTACACCTTGAAGCCATTATTTCTCAAGGAGAAAAGCCCAGAAAATAGCAAATAAAAAATCATAAATGTAAGTGCGAACAGATGCCGCTGAAGCAACAGTTCATCAGTTTTGTAAAGTCAAGTCTCTTTTCCTTGATTTCACAGCAAGAGGTAATCAAGATGCCTAGACATCTAAAACATAGGTGACCTCTAGCATCCCAACTGCGGTTGTCCTGCATCTCTAATCATCTTCTGGTAGCTCCATTGATACGTGGAGCTATTTCTTTGCAGGAAACACACATTGCTTAATACGGTCTAATTCTTAGACAATACAAGCTTAGACTAAACAGTCTTTAAATGCTCCAGATTATCTGTGATTCATGCTGTTTGAGAAATCTGGTGTATTTTAAGACTGTCTAGTCTAAGTTTACATAACCTATTAGTCGACTTGCTTTCTGCCATAAATTACCACTACAATTTTGTCACATTTTTGTGCCACATGGTGTCGAACTTTAGAATTTGCCCCTTTTCAGACAAAACTCACCCCTTTCAGCTAGTGCATGCCCCCTTGTTCAGGTCTCTTAAGCGGGCTTTACACGCTGCGATCTCGCTAGCGAGATCACAAGTGATCGTACCCGCCCCCGTCGGTTGTGCGACACGGGCAAATCGCTGCCCATCGCGCACAACCTCTCTTACCCCCGTCACACGGACTTACCTGCCCTGCGACGTCGCTCTGGCCGGCGATCTGCCTCCTTTCTAAGGGGGTGGGTCGTGCGGCGTCACAGCAACGTCACGCGGCAGGCGTCCACTAGAAGCAGAGGGGCGGAGATGAGCGGGACGTATCATCCTGTCCACCTCCTTCCTTCAGCATTGCCGGTGGAGGCAGGTAAGGAGATGTTCGTCGCTCCTGCGGTGTCACACATAGCGATGTGTGCTGCCGCAGGAACGAGGAACAACATCGCTAATTAGAAGGGAATGATTTTTTGTTTTAGGATGACCTCGGCTACTGATTTTGGCCGCTTTTGCAATCGTTTTAGGTCGCACATAAGTGTCACACACTGCGATATCGTTAACGCCGGATGTGCGCCACAATGTGACCCCGACAATAAATCATTAACGATATCGTAGCGTGTGAAGCCCGCTTTAGACTTCTGCAATCAAGAGACCTTTGGCTACAGGACTGTGAAGCCACCAAAGGTCTTTAAACAATCTTCACCTCGGAATACAAATGTTAGGGTCCCTAACAAAGTGGGGACCCTGAGAAATTGTGCCATGTGACTCTAAAGGGGGCTTTACACGTAGCACCCGCCCCCGTCGTTTGTGCTTCACGGGCAAATCATTGCCCGTGGCAGACAAACTCGCTGCTACACGTCACACGTACTTGCCTTCCTAACGACCTCGCTGTGGCCGGCAAAAAGACTCTTTTCTAAGGGGGTAGTTAGTGCGGTGTCACAGCGACGTCACACGGCAGGCGTCCAATAGAAGTGGAGGGGCGGAGAGCAGCCGCAGGAAAGTCACGCCCACCTCGTTGCCGGAGGACGCAGGTACGGTGTTATTCGTCGTTCCTGGGGTGTCACACGTAGCGATGTGTGCTGCCTCAGGAACGACTAACAACCTGCGTCCAGAACAAGGAACGATATTTGGGAAATGGACATGTCAACAATCAACGATTTGGTGAGTATTTTGCATCGTTAGCGGTCGATCGTATGTGTCACACGCAACGACGTCGCTAACTAGGCCGGATGTGCGTCACGAATTCCGTGACCCCCAACGACATCTTGTTAGCGATGTTGTTACGTGTAAAGCCCCCTTTACCCCAACCCCCTAACATCGGCCAAAACTGTAGCTAATGTTTTTTTTTTTTAGTAGGGCTTATATTTCAAACATACTCCAAAAATCTTATAAAATCATGCTAGGGCTTATTTTCAGGGTAGGTTTTATTTTCAGGGAAACACGGTATTAAAGGTTTATGGCCATGCAACCACCCAGAGGAAGAATTTTTGTGATGCTTTTTATGTGATTAATTTTTAAATTTTTATATATAATTTTTGTTTCTATTATATGGGGAAAATGTAAAGAGAAAAAGGAAATGCATCTGTTTATCACTTTTTCCTGACCACAAGGGTCTATGAAAATATATTTTAAATTGCATTGTAATTTATATCTCCCTAAAAGGATGCATCCTTCTTTAGTGGTCTCCTTGTAAGCTTGTATTGCCTTTAGAGCTTTCTATACAGGTTATCTTTCTGCTTTCGATACATATTGGGAGGTTTAACTGAGTCTTAGAACAAGGACTTCTCATTAACTTGAGGTGTGCTACTGAAATACATATAGATCAGCCATGCCATGAAAACCCCTGACAGGTGAAGTGAATAACATTGATTATCTTATGACAATGGCACCTGTCAAGGTATGGGATATATTTGGCAACAAATGATTAGTCAATTTTTCAATGGATGTGGATGTGTTGGAAGGAGGAAAAATAGGCAAGTGTCAGGATTAGGTCTTGTGAGGAGAGATGAAGTGGAAGTTCGGTTCGGCCGACTCAGCCGAATTTTAGAAAAAGTTTGGTTTGGGACCCGGACTTGACCTGAACCCCAATAGAAGTCACTAATTGGGCAGTTCGAGTCTCTGCCCCCATGCTTCCAGGGGCAGGCTTTTTCAATTTTTTTTTTTTATGTTTTTGGTGCACACTACATCCGATCAAACTGTTGCTACTCCCAGTGCGGGAAAATCAAACACTGCAACTGTTTTGCATTGGGCTGAGCACCAAGTGTATACGAGCACAGTGATGCTCGTGAGTGGTTTGCATACGTAAAGCACCTGAACGCTAAACCCGAACTCTGTTTTTTGGGAACAGTCTGTGTTCGGTAAAAACACTGAACCGTGGGTTCGCTTATCTCTACTTGTGAGGTTTCTGGTAATCAGTAGCTGGTGACTATCAAAAATAGTTCAAGTAAGAACGGGAAAACCATTGACATGGTCATGGGTACCCAAGGATCATTGATGCCTAACCATTCTGGTCAGATCCCAGAAAAGATCCACTGTGGTACAAATAGTCAAAAAATAAAATGCTGGCGTATAATAATAATTGTCAGCACACAGTGTGTTTTCTATATGAATGCAAAGATATGAATATAAAGATATACTGACCCCTGTTCAAAAACAAAAGTGCCTACAACAGAGGTGAACATCAGCTCTAGACTATGGAATAATTGAAAAAGGTATCTTGGCCTTACATTTTTATTATTTATTACCATGTCGATGGCTTGACAATTGTGCATCACTTTACCTAGGACAGAAATGCAACCATTATGCCCTGGGAATGGAAAGCAAATGGAAAAAGTCAATGCTATGCCGGAAAATCGTGACATTCATGGGGATATATGGGGATATATCTTATCATCAACCTAATGATTGTTGCAGATGGAGGGCCAATGTACACTGCTCAATAATAGGTAACGGGGTCTGCAGTAGCCCAAATAATTATCAAAATACTTATTCATCAGGTGGAATGTTTTTTTTTGTTTAAACTGGCTTAAAAATCATCATTCTCGGCAGCACATCATCTTACGTAAAGAGGACATGTGCTGCCGAGAACAATGATATTCTTTGCATACACACAGAACAATTTATTTGATCACTCTGTGTACAAAGTGTGGTTAGTCTTTCTAAACAGGCTATTAAATGACTGTTGACTGGTTTGCATGTAGACGATAGGCTGCATTTAGGCACCTGATCGTGGCCATTAAAGGATGGTCTAAGTTCCTCTATTGTGCCGATATTCCCTAGTGAAAAAAAGCTTTTTCACAGGATAATGCCCCACTGGGTAAGGAAGGTTTTGGGAAAAAAAAGAACAAAGAGACCAAGGTGATGACTTGGCCTTAAAATTCCCAGATCTCAATTGTAATGTGTTGGAAAACCAGAGCCCGCACCTCACCACTTCTCAGACCTAAAGGATCTGCTAATATCTTGGTGCCATTTCTCAATGGGTCTGAGCTGTTTTGGCAGTATAGGGGTGGTAAGGAGGGAACTTACACAATTTTAATGCTATGGCTAATCAGTATATAATTTCCAAGAGCCTGTACTGCAAGGAAAGCACTATTACGGATGCCAACAATATGGCATTTGTAGCAGAAACTTCAAGGGGTTTAGCTTAAAAATGGAAAAATACTTAATTTTCTACACTTAGAAGCAGCGTCCATATAAGTTACAATTTCCTCCATACAGTCAGTCTTTGTCTACACATATATATGGTAAAGCAATTGAACACAAATCTGGTTTAAGTGCCCCTACCTGGAATGACTAGTGTCTGAAATATTGTACAGTTTGGAACAAGGCTGAAATATTCCCGGTTGGTAATTTAAGAGCAGAGTGTGGTATAACATTCAGAGGAGAAGCGGTGAAGACTGATTTTCCAGTGTGTAGGTAGGCTGTGTATTCAAAGTTAGCCTCTCCTGGACACGATGCGAGGGCCTGTCGAAATGCCAGGTACTGACTCATGTCTTAGGAGGGCAAGAGATGGTTTCAGTGGACTTATTAAAATGGAATTATTATGGAATTATTAAAAAAAAAAAGGCTATTTATGTTACCAGTGTTTTCCTCAGTTAATTGGACTTTGATACTACACAAACACACATTAGCTAAAGTGGAGTACCCATTATACGTATTACAGTGGTGCAGCTTCTATGCCGGATGTGGATTATGTAGAGTTGTATTTTAAGGATAGACAAAAACTCAGAGGTTAAATGAAAGTGTGTGCTTTTGGCCTTTGTTAAAGCACTACTCGAGCGTTTTGTCTTCTTTTTCCAGCGCTGGAGGAGTGGTTCTTTAAATCTAATCCCCCTGCCGCCGATCTTATACAGTCATGACCGAAACTGTTGGCACCCTTGAATTTGTTCCAGAAAATGTATTTCTCCCAGAAAATTATTGTAATCACACATTTTGTAATACATTAATTGTTTGTCCTTTTGTGTGTATTGGAACAATACACCCACCCAAAAAAAAAGCAGAGGGAAAAAAAATAACGCAAACCTCCAGAAATGGTTAGGTCAAAATTGTTGTTGCCCCTCAACTTAACATTTGGTTGCACAACTTTTGGCATAAATGTCTGCAATCAATCGCTTCCTATAACCATCCACAGGCTTCTTAGGCTGCTTTCATACATCCGTTTTTTGCTGTCCGGCGCACTCCTGCAAAAAAACTGATGCAACGGATCCGGCGAAAAAACGGATCCGTTGCATCAGTTTTTTCCATGTGTTCCTTCTGTTTTTTGACGGATCCGTTGTGCTACCGAGCATGCGCAGTTCAAAAAACGGATCAGTCGTTGGATTCCATCAAATGCCAGATGAAGTAGGATCCGGCGCCCAAAGGCTTTCTTGTAATTCACGCCGCACGGCGTCGGCGCCATCCAGTTTTTCACCGGAGACAAAAAACGCTGCAAGCAGCGTTCCATCCGGCAGCCAAATCAGCTATTTACGCCGGATCCGGCAAAAGCCGGATGCAACGCAAGGCCATGTGGCACAATCCGGCGCTAATACAAGTCTACGGGGGAAAGAACAGATCTGGCGGCAACACACGCCAGATCCGTTCTTTCAGTTTTTTACTGGATTGTGCCACACAGCAAAAACCGGATGTGTGAAAGCAGCCTTAGGCGGGCTTTGCACGTTGCGACATCGCAAGCCAATGCTGCGATGTCACACGCGATAGTCCCCGCCCCCGTCGCAGGTACGATATCTTGTGATAGCTAGCATAGCGAAAATTATCGCTACGCCAGCTTCACATGCACTCACCTGCCCTGCGACCGTCGCTCTGGCCGGCGACCCGCCTCCTTCCTAAGGGGGCGGGTCGTGCGGCATCATAGCGACGTCACACGGCAGGCGGCCAATAGCGGCGGAGGGGCAGTGATGAGCAGGATGTAAACATCCCGCCCACCTCCTTCCTTCCGCATTGTGGCCGGCGGCAGGTAAGGAGATGTTCCTCGCTCCTGCAGCTTCACACACAGCGATGTGTGCTGCCGCAGGAGTGAGGAACAACATCGTACCTGTCGCGGTATCGGCATTATGGAAATGTCGGAGGCTGCAACGATGATACGATAACGACGCTTTTGCGCTCGTTCATCGTATCATCTAGGATTTACACACTATGACATCGCAAGTGACGCCGGATGTGCGTCACTTTCCATTTGACCCCACCGACATCGCACCTGCGATGTCGTAGTGTGAAAAGCCGCCCTTACTCCTCTCACCTGGAATTTTGGACTCTTCTTTATAATCTGCTCCAGGTCTCTCATATTTGGAGGCGTCTTCTCTTCTCCCAACAGCAATTTTAAGATCTTTCCACTGGTGTCACTGGGGTTTAGATTCGGACTCATTGCTGGCAGTTCAGAACTCTCAATCTTTGTTTCCATCCATTTCTGAAGGTTTCTTGAAGCATGTTTGGGCTTATTGTCCTGACCCATGACGCAAACCCAGCTTTCTGACACTAAGCATTACATTTAACATGCAGTTAAAAAACTTACCGTGTGTGGGAAGCTGAGACCCAGGCTATATATGCGTATCATGTGGATTGGCAATAGGTGGGAGTGGGGAGGGTTCACAAAAACTACTAACAAATAAGGAATAACGTTTGGAACACCATTCTAAGTCTGAACTGGGTGCAAAAACCTAAAAAAAAATCACTATATGGAGATAAGGTATGCACACCAGTGACTATGCAAGGGGAATACATGTAATAGCAGAAACTGCTGTGTGAATACTGACATGAAAAATCCAATAGCTATATGTAAGAATGAAAATGTGAAAAATGGAACCTGCATTACTGCCATGAACATATGAATCAAGAGAAATTTAGCTACTGAGTTTTTTAACTGCATGAGAGGACACACACAAGCTAGGGACCCCAACGTAGAGAAATACTTTGGCGTAGTGTTGGGGCTCTATTGCATTGATCAATTCAGTAGCTAAATTTCTCTTGATTCATATATTCAAGGCAGTAATGCAGGTTCCATTTTTCACATTTTCATTCTTACATATAGCTATTGAATTTTTCATGTCAGTATTCACACAGCAGTTTCTGCTATTACATGCATTCCCCTTGCATAGTCACTGGTGTGCATATCGTATCTCCATATAGATTTTTTTTTTAGGTTTTTGCACCCAGTTCAGACTTAGAATGGTGTTCCAAACGTTATTCCTTATTTATTTACTAAGCACTACATTGTGACCCAAGGTCCTGAACAGCAGAAGAAGCTGGCCAAGGCAGAAGGACACAGCGTGTGCCACTGGAGCACGAACAGGTAATACATATCATTCCTGACTATTGACTTATCTTGGTACTATTGATACAGTTAAAATAAATGCTTTAGCTGAAAATGTTAATGTTGTATTACAGAAAAAAAAACAACAACTTAGTGTAGCCTCCTGCAGCTTCTTGAGAGGAAAGCTGTAATCCAGTGTGTCACTGGCTGCCAGATGGGGATTCTTCGTTATTCTTATGCCCTGTACAGACCCTGCTATAAATTGTTATTGCTGTATGAATACAGACTGTAGCACTCTTATTGCATATGGCCAGAACTATCCTGCCTAGCATCTTTGTTTTAGCAGTTGCAGATTTACAAGTCTTAATGCCACAAGGGAATTCTGTTGTTTAGGATCGGGCCAAGCAGCTGTCAATCAGGGTTGGCCTTGTAAAGATTACCTCTTCACATATGGTTACCGGGTCACTAAAGGTAAATGCCTCCAGGATTAAATTCTAGAACACCATCCGTTAGATGCCATAACCCACCTCTGCCTGCAATTTATCAGCTGTTTGATCATTTCTGTCTAGCGGCATTTATCCTATTACTCCAGTATCACAGGGAAAGCAAGTGTTATCCCTCACAGGTCCTTAAATATCACACTTGCACTGAGCCGATACAATTCTTGTTCACATGCAGCTTATATTAGGGCTGCTGGATCTATGGAAATCCGTCCTTAGGCTATGTGCGCACGTTGCGTCGGAGTACCTGCAGTTTATTCTGCACGTTTTCCTTCCCTTGGTTTTTGACCAAATGGCTTTTGACCATTTTTTAGCGCTAAAAACGCATGCGTATTTACCGCGTTTTTAGTACGTTTTCAGCGCTTTTTACCTGCGTTTTCATCTGCGTTTCTGCAGATGCGTTTTGGAGACCAAGACACTGAGAAATAAAGTTGAAACAGTCAAAAAGAATGAAAAAAGAGAAAAAAAGGATAAAATTAACTTTTAATAAAACTATATGGGAAATTATCAATTTTAATGTAATAATAGTGGTTATGCACATTTTAACAGAAAAATAGGTAAAGTTTATTATTTTTTTACATTTAAATTTTCGGTTATTGTGTGTGTGTAAAGGAACATTAGAACCCATTAATTTTTGGCCAGAAAAGCATGCGTTTTTGGAGCCAAAAACGCAGTGGAAAAGCAGGTAAAAAGCATGAAAAACGCAGGAATTGTGATTTTGGTTGCATTTTGCCATTTCTCATTGACTCCAATGTTAAGGAAACGCTGCAGAAATGGCAAAAACAACTGACATGCTGCTTCTTTTTCAGCATGGTTTTTGACCCAAAATATGCAAATTAAACGCTGCAGAAAAAAAAGCAAAGTGCAGACAGGATTTCTGCTTTTCCCATAGACTTTGCTGGAAATCAAAAACGCATGCGTGTTAGCTCAAAAACGCTGCCGCCAAAAACGCTGCAGAAACGCGGTAAAAAACGCAACGTGCGAACATAGCCTTACTTTGACTTTTTTTTTTTTGTTACTATGTTGCATTTCTTGATGATGGATAATACACGTCTGCAAGGCTTATGCAGTTTATGGCAAATTTGTTGTTTTCTCCCATTGACATCTATGACTTAAACAAAACATACCATTTTTCATGCGGTTTCGGATTTAATTAAACATTTTCAAAACAAGCATTTCTACGAGCATTATCTTGATTAATTTAAAACTGTAGATGCATATTGTGACATCTCCATATATTAATATGCTTTTTATCTCCTTTTGTGTGTGTTTTTTGTTTTTCCCTTCTAAGGCTCTGTTCACATGCGTGCTTGTATATTCTGTTTGTCTGCTCTTTCTTACAAACAAATAATAATATTCAGTCACAGAGCGCCATTAATTCTATAGCACTTTACATACATCAAAAACACTGTTCCCATTAGGGATCACAATCTAAGTTCCTTATCTGTATGTCTTTGGAGTGTCGGAGGAACACGGAGAACATGAAAGAAACCCACGCAAACACTGGGAGAACATACAAACTCCTTGCAGACGTTGTTCTTGGTAGGTTATGCACCCAGGACCCCAGTGCTGCAAAACTGCAGTGCTAACCACTGAGCTACCGTGCTAACCACTGCGCCACAGTGCCGCCAAACAGACTAAGGCTACTTTCACACATCCGGTTTGAGCCGTGTGGCTCAATCCGGCTGTGAAACCTATGCAACGGATGCGGTGAAAACACCGCATCCTTTGCATAAGTTTTTACATGCGGCCGGTCCGGTTTTTTCCGGTTGCGGCATGCTACTGAGCATGTGCAGTGGAAGAAACCGCATGCGGCGGCCGGATGCGTTTTTTTCCGCATCGCGCCGCATCCGGCGTCCATAGGCATGCATTGAAAATGCGCCGCAGCGGCCGGATGCGGCGCGATGCGGTTTTTTTTGCCGGACAAAAAAACGTTGCAAGACACGTTGCCTCCGGCCGCCGCTTTGATAAATTTTGCCGCATCCAGAAAAAAACGGATGCAATGCAAAGCCATCAGGTACAATCCGGTTACAATGCAAGTCTATGGGGATAAACCGGATCCGGTTTACCCGTTTTTTTCCGGATTGTACCTGATGGGAAAAAACTGATGTGTGAAAGTAGCCTAAGAAAGTGATCCACCGCATTGGCTATACAAATGAAAGTAGAGAGGCCCCAATAGTTACGTGGTCCACCTGGGATCCATCTTTTACAAACAGAAAAAAAGGTTCTGTATGCAGGACCTTATTTTTTTTTATTTGTTATAAAAAAGGTTAACGGAAGGTCAGATGAGGTCCAAGATCTGAGAGCAATAGATTAGAACACAGAGCGCAGCGTCTTTTTTTTTTTTTATTTTTTAAAAAGGTTCTGCATGCAGGACTTTTTTTTTTTCCATTCTAAAAAAAAAGGCACCAAATGGATCCCTCTGCTTTGCATAACATACAGTGAATTGCTTACTCCATTTGTCTGGTCCTAAAATGGAACGAAAATGGAACAGACGTCTGATGTTGCATAATACCCTGTCGGCCAAGTGTGCTATACCAGCTGCTGCAATATTGTACCCTAACAGTCAAGCCTGGTGTACTGGACACTGCTGCATCGTTCCATATCGGCCAGCCTGATTGCTCCTACCATATCAGTGAGGCTATGTGCGCACGTGTGCGTATTACATGCAGTTACGCTGCGATCTGCAGCGTAACTGCATGCGTCCTGCGTCCCCTGCACAGTCTATGGAGATTGTGCAGGAGCCGTGCGCACGTGGCATTTTAGAATGCAGCGATTCGGCTGCTGCCCGAATCGCTGCGTTCTAAGAAGTGACATGTCACTTCTTCCGTACGGTTTGCATGCTGTCTATAGGGAGAGGCAGCATGCAGAGAGCACATTCTCTGCAGGCACCATGCGCTTCAGAATGGAGCTTTTCAGCTGCGCTGTGAAGCGCACCTTTTAGGTGCGGTGCAGAGCGCACATGTGCGCACATAGCCTGACTGTGCGTGTCAATACAAGTGGGGCCAGCTGACATTGCACCTGTCTTCCTGAGTGGCACCTGGTTACAACCTGCAGTGCAACACCCTCCTCTCTGGTGAAAATCAGGTGGGAAACCATAGTCAAGCCCCTCTAGTTTTTGTGTCTGCTGTGACCCAGTGGGTCCACTCCGTTTGCACCTGCAAGCATTACACAGAGGGATACTAGGAATAGCGTCTTTCATAAAGGAAGCCATTCCGAAAGTCCATGCATTAACCGTGCTGAAAAATATTACTACTGCTACTCTCTAGCATGATGAGACCAAAATTAATGTTTTTCGACTTGTATGGTATCACAACGGTGAGGAGAACAAAGAAGAATACCTGGTACTTACAATGACCCACTGTGATGGCAGTGTCCTTATGTGGGGCTGTATGAGCGCTGCTGGAGTCGGGGAGCTACATATCGTTGATGGGATCATTGATTCACAAATGTACTACTCTATATTGAAAGTGAAGATACTCCCATCACTATGTGTCCTTGATAGACATGCAATTTTCGAACAGGACAATGATCCAAAACATACATCTAAGCCCACTGTTACATTTCTGAAGAAGAACAGGTTGAAAACGTTGCATTGGCTAAGTATGCCTATATAGTAGTTGTTGATGTCGGATGTGTTCAATTTTTTCATCAACTAATTTGAGTAAAATTGAAGATTTTGTAATGAAAATGTTATTATTAACCTTACTTTCATATTATGGATTAATGTCACATTTCCTCTGCCTAGTGTATCTTGGATATAATAAATGACTCTATGCTGTTCTATCGGAGCTGTCAGTTTGGCGCATGACAGGTCAGTCATCCAATCTGATATTGGGAGGTGCTGGGTTTCTTCAGGTATTCCCTGTTCTCTGTGATTGCCCAGCTACTTAGCTGAGAAATTTAATGCCATAACATTGCCAATTGTAGCCTTCTGCTCAGTGGTGCTTGTTGGCCTAGTTTTTCTGCGCTCCATGTTCTGATCTATTGCTACCAGACCTTGGACCTTCTCTGAACTTCCGTTTTGCCTTATCCCTTTGCTCTGATCTGCTATTCTCCATGTATTTTGACTCCAGACTGTGACCTGACTACGCCTCTGTCTATCCCCTTAATCCTTGACCTGCTCTCCTGGTATCTGACCCTGGAACATTTGACTACCCTGCCTCACGACTTATCCATGAAATGACTAGTATCACAGTTAAAGAAATGTTCTATGAAACTCAGTCATTAAAATTTTAGAAATTGTTCTTTTGGTCAGTGAGATGTGGATTAAAATATTTTTCAAATGGGGTGTACTCATTTATACTGAGCACCGTATAGCTGTGGTCAACATGATACAATCTGGCAGGGGTGAAATGTATTTATTTAATTTTGGAATGTTTTGTTATGTTTTTGGATTCATTATCATAGATTAATGCCTTCCACTTTAATTTTTTTCATTCAAAACTCGTATAATATTTGTCCCTGGGTAAATCTTTATATATATAAAAAGTGAAGTAAACTGACTGGAGTAACTACTGTTGCGACAATCAGCTACTAAGTGAAAGATCCCTGTGGAAACAATTAATTCTGCTTTGCATGATTTGTTTCTGTAGATAGACCGTGGTTTTGCAAGGATGTGATTTTTTATTTTTTTTTTATTATTATTTAATGTGCAGCAGTTTTCCCCAACGGACTGTGGCATTTCATATAAATATAGTTGGATATTTCTGTACTTATTCAATACTAGCTTATACAAGAGATGGACTCACAAGGGTATCAAATGTGTTGTCTCATCTCTTCAGATGCCTGTAAGGCTATATTCACATTGCTTCTTTACTGCAGGCAAAGGCTATGTACGCATGTTTTTTGGTGTAGTTTTGTTACAAATCTGCATGTCTATCCTTATGCCAGCACAGTCAATGAGAATTGTGAAGTGTTGTGTGCATGTTGCTTTTTTTTTTCCTTGCAGGAAAAAAACCCTGCAGCATGTCAATTCTTGGTGTCTTTTTCCCTGCGTTTTCAGCCCTTCCACCCATTGAGTTCATTTCTGAAAGCGCATGGCAAAAAAGGCACCAAAAACACCTAGTTTTTTGGTGCATTTTTCTGCCATAAGGCCATGTGCGGTAAAACCACGGCAAATCCGCGGAAAAACCGCAGTGTGCGCACAGGGTCTTAGATGCCGTTTTTAGGTGCAAAAAAGTTTCTGCACAAATTACTCAGTGTGTGCACATACCAAAAGCACACTCTCTTGGCAGTAGGGAAACTGCTTACAAAAAGTTTGCATGTTTAATAAAGTTACTTTTATTCACCAAGAATACAGCAAAAATGCATGGTTGCGTTTTTTGCACTTCCTCATTACTTTCTATGGAGAAAAAAGTGCTGCAAAAATTGAAATGCTGCAGTTTTAAAAAACACCAGTTTTTCCAATTCAGGCAGCGACAAAAAAGCAATCGTGTGGTGAAAATCGGTGTAATAAGGGGTTAATAACAGCCCACTGCTGCCACTAAGCCCTAGATTAATATAATTGGAGGCGTTTATGAAACTCCCTCATTACTATGTGTAAATAAAAAGAAATAAGCACAAACACCGAAAAATTCCCTTATTTAAAATAAAATACAAAAAAACCCCCTCTTTCACCAATTTATTTACCCCCAAAACACACGAGGTCCCATAACTATTCCAGCTTTGCTACATCTGAAGGCACAGCGTGCGCCATGGAGCATAGAACACCGAACGCTGTGAGCTTCAGGCAGACAATGATCTGCAGTGATGAGCGGTGACATCAGTTAGGTTATTTGCGGTCACAGCTGGAGGTTCCCACAGTCCTTCAACTGTGATTGCAGGTAACCTGACGTCAGTTGACCTCATTAAACTCACAGACCTGCATCTCCTGGAAGAAAAGAGATGCAGATTTGTTGCTGAAATTTTTGCACCATATTCCTGCACTCAATCTACACCAGGAGGTCCAAACTTTGTGATGAAATGTCTGCACCAGATTTCAGCACCAAATTTGCACCTCCTGGCAGAAAACAGCATTGAAACGGCATGAAAACCGTTTTTATTTTTGGGCCAAAAGATGCAAATTTGGTGATTACATTTTTACACCATATTACTGCATCAAAAAGTGGCCTAAGGCAAATGAAAGCCACTTCCAGATTGTCAGTCGACCACATAGGCCTAGGGTATAATCTATATGCTGTGATGAACTGTATGGTATTAGATAAAATAACGATGAACTGCAGTATTTTAAGGATGAGGCAAAATATACACCCTCAATGCAATAAACCTTCTACGCATCGCATGGAATTACAAAAACAGAAAATGACAATGAACATTACATTGCAATGCACTAGAGAATATAACGGCAGCAGACATATGCAGCAATGTCAACAGTGAAATACAATTTCCAAGAACAATTAGCTGCAGGGCAGATATATCTGCAACAAAAAGCTATAAACTGTATAGCGAGACATAAGGCATAGCACAGCCTGTAAACCTACAGTGAAATGAATGGCTCAAAGTCATTAATACCCCTAGAAAACATTAGCTATTTATTCAAAGCAGCAGCGTAAGCTCATTTGCCTGTGTTTTTATACCAGCAACATATTGGGTTAGACTGGATTTTGCTGCTTAGTGCTTGGACATATTTAAAGGGAACCTGTCACCTCAAGAAACGCTATTTGCAAATATAAGGGTAATCTGCAGGTAAACAGACTTTAAATATTGTGGTGCTAGTCCTTGTGTGGCGCCCCTGACCTGGTCAGGCACCACTGAGTACTGCACCCATGCTGGGGACAGTACAATACAGGTAATCCAGAAGGCTGACCGGGGTGTGGAACACAGGCGCATAGTGATCAGGTCTCGCACATGTACCCATGAGAGGACCCCTGGGGATCCCAGGAGGGGGAAAAGCCTTCACCTTCACTGGAATAGTGGAGGGGGCCAAAAGCCTCCATCTCCTCTCAAGGGGTGTGGTAAGAGAATCTGGTTGCTAGGTGGCGTAGGCAGGCACAAAAGGGAAAAGAGAAGGAGGAGTAAACAGTCTAGAGTCTGCAGCAGAGTGTGGAGGAGTGAGGAGCAGGAAAGTGAAGCTCAGACAGGAGCAGCAGTGAAGGTCCCAGATGTGAGCCGGTTCAGAGCAGAGTCCAGGGAGCTCCGAGGAGAGCTGACCCCTTCCCCTGGGCTGCTGCAGTCTGACAGCGCCCGCGCAGTGGCTACTGACGGGGGAGAACGGTCAACTAGGAGGGCTACCCGAAATCCATCTTCAGCTAAAGAGAGAGCACGGAGTGGGAAGTAAGGAGACTGCTAGAGAGTACCAGGCCCAAACGGGCGGCAGATCCCGAAGCGGAGATAGATCCAGCTTTCTTTTGCTAAACCTGCCGGTGTGGGGCTCTCAAAGCCCACGCCACAACACCACAAAAGCCGTAGCCACAGTTAGGGCCCATAGGTCACAGGAGGCAAGCAGCTGGAGTGGCCTGGCCCAGGCGACAAGCACACGGCAAACGAAGGGGAGAGAGGCTGCAGCATCTTCCCTGGGTGACCCCCATAGGGACTCAAAGTCGGGGTTACCCCAAACCACCAAGGGCTAAGGAAGGCGAGTTAGTAGTCACCCTCACAAGTCAGCCTGAAGGATACCTGGTTCCCGCCTGGTTCATCCCAGCTACGCCCGGGTCACTCACCCTGCCATCAACTGTGAGTAAAAACCCTGAAAGACATCCTGCCTGTGTTGAGTCATTCTGCGTCTTGTAGTTCTACACATCTACACAGGGCCCTGGGGCTTGCCTCACTCTCAGGAGGCTACTACAACTGGCTGCACCCACCATCAGCCCCAGGCATCCCTTAACCTGCAGTGGCGGTCCCCACTGACCGCAAATCTGAGAGTGGCGTCACGACAAACTACAAAGAAGGTTTCCTACCTGTGACCAGACTGAGCCAGTGGAGTCCCTGAAGGTAATGCACCGACACAGCGTTCGCGGGGCTTCACATCTGGCGTCACGAACAGGATAAGGACTAGACCTGTTCAGACAGGTGACCATGTGCCTGGGCGGTCCGCTTGAAAAATTGGAAGCGCCGCCATATTGCCACCATGAAAAGCGCGCTGAAAAACAACAGCAGCCCGCGCTGGGAGAAGTTACCGCCCACGAAGAGGTGTGGCTACCCAGAGATCCCCTGCAGAGTTCTGACCTCGCTTGTGAAGAAAGCGGAAGCGTCCTGAGACGGCGGGAAGGAAAGAGAGCCACAAGCCTGCTGCTGCAGAGAGAAGAGATGGAGTCCGGACGTGGATACCCAGAACCAGGCTCTGCTGCCTGGTGGTGCCGGGAGCTTGCTATCTTCTGCGATCAGCTGGAGGCCAGGATTATGCGACAGCTCAGAGAGGAACGCATGGAGCTTCTGGAGATGGCTGCGGCGGTTCGGACCTACGAGGAGGGAGCCGCGCGACGCATGCCAGATCGAGCGGCGACGACTCAGATCCCGATGGTGCCACCGATGGGTGAGTCCAGAGTTGCCCCGGCCAGCGCAAGTGCTCCGACCCCTGCTGCTACGACCGCGGTCCCAGAAGAGGCGCCTGGCGCGGCGACGCTGAGCGAGGCCGCAGCCACGCTAGGTGCGGCCCGCCAAATCCAGGCCGCCGCAGCGACACCCCGCCTGGCCCGCAAAGGTCCGACTGCCACGGCGATACTCATCCGTGCCGCAGGTGTGACGCTGACCCAGGCTGCCACCCTGCTGAGCCCAGTCCGCCAAGACCCCACCGCAGCAGCGACGCTCGTCCGAGCCGCAAGTGAGATGCTGAACCAGGCCGCAGCCCCGCCGGGTGCGGCCCGTCAAGCCCCGATCACTGCAGCGACGCCCAGCCCAGCCTGTACGGACCCCATCGAGGATGCGACACCAATTCAGACCGCGGCTGCAATGCCCAGTCCGGCCCGCCAAGAACTGGCCGCAACAGCGACGCAGATCCAGGCCGCCGCCACGCCAGGCTCGGCCCGCCAAGACCAGGCCGCCGCCATACAGGGCGCGGCCCGCCAAGACCAGGCCGCCGCCATGCCGGGCGCGGCCCGCCAAGACCAGGCCGCCGCCATACAGGGCGCGGCCCGCCAAGAGATTGCATCACCATTTACCCCGGCCTGCAAGGCCAGAGCAGACACCGCTCCCGAGTCCAAAGAGGTCCCTGCTGGAAAGCCCACGCTGGGGGAGGACCCCGCATACTGGCAGCTGAAGGCTGACATGGAGGCCAAGTTCCCACAGGAGATGGTGGACCGATACATGCTCCCTCCGCACACCCCTAAGGCAACCCCTGCAGCAACCACGCTGAAGAGTCCACCGCCTGGGCCAGCTGAGGAACACTCATCCCCGGCGCTGCCACGACCAGAGTGCAGCGAAGAACTAAGGGGGAGAGGAGGGCAAGAAGCTGAGGAGTTGCCCCCGGAGCCAGCAGCAGTGCTAGTCCCAGAGCCGGAGATGCTGCCATATTCCCGCTGGGACGAGGAAGACCTGACACCTCCTGCTGACGAAGAAGACCTGCCCAACCGCCCTACCTGGGAGCTTGTAAGCTGCACTTCGCAGAATCCAGCCCGCAAGACACAGCGCCGCAGCAGAACTCAGTTTTCCCCTGCACCGCCATCCCCAGAGCAGAGAGATGACATCACGGCCAGAGACCTACAAGAAAAAAGGTTCCTGAGAAGAGCCAAAGCACAGGTCCGAGGACCCCTTTGCAGAGGAGTAGTGGAGGATTTCAGCCTCAAGTCAGGATACGGGTTCATCGTAGCACCTGGTATCAAAGAAGGCATTTTTGTTAATAGGAGAGACGTCAGAGCTAATCTGCCCAGAGGACACCCTGGCAGAAACTTAAAGATGGGAGACTCCGTACAGTTCACCATGCACCAAGGAGAAAGAGGGTGGTATGCGCTAGATGTAGTGCCATGTCCCAAAGAAGAAGAAAGAAAAGACAAAGGACCTACTGACGAGACAACTACAGATGAGGAAAAAGGTCAAGAAAGCAACAGGTGCCGCAGCCCTACAGGCCCAAGCCCTGGTGAAGAGGAATCTGCATAAGTTCAAGTAAAGTACAGCAAGTTTTGACCAGTTGGAAAGTTTGTTTTGCAACGTTTTAAAAGTTCAAGTATGTGCCCACATAAACTGATGTGAGAAATAAACCTTAAGGCTATGAACTGGCTATAGCCACAAACTCTCGCAGTGTAAATAGTTACACCAAAGGGCACCACCACCACCAGAGTCAGCCTGTTTAGGGGCTTGGCTCGTCTGCAACCGGGAGGAGCCCGTCCGTATATAGGGCCTTGGCTCACCTGCGACCAGAGAGCATGCCTGTTTATGGGGCCTGGCTCTCCACCACAAAGAGGGTACCTGGTCAGCACCAACTGTGGAGGCCGCCTCTACCTCCTGCCAGAAGAGGCTGAAGGCGCGGATCCACCAGGCCAGGTATACCCTGAAGACCACCAGCCCATGAAAGCCGCCTCTACATCCTGCCAGAAGTGGCTGAAGTCGCGGCCAACGTGAAAGGGTTTTGGGTGGGTTAACGGACTTGTGGGTGGAGGGTGGTGATGTATGGTACCTGGTGCTTTTAAAAATGTTTTAACATGTTTTAATGTTTTATGCATTTTAAAATGTTGTCTTGCAGCCCGAGGACGTGCTGGTGATAACTAAGGGGGAATGTGGCGCCCCTGACCTGGTCAGGCACCACTGAGTACTGCACCCATGCTGGGGACAGTACAATACAGGTAATCCAGAAGGCTGACCGGGGTGTGGAACACAGGCGCATAGTGATCAGGTCTCGCACATGTACCCATGAGAGGACCCCTGGGGATCCCAGGAGGGGGAAAACCTTCACCTTCACTGGAATAGTGGAGGGGGCCAAAAGCCTCCATCTCCTCTCAAGGGGTGTGGTAAGAGAATCTGGTTGCTAGGTGGCGTAGGCAGGCACAAAAGGGAAAAGAGAAGGAGGAGTAAACAGTCTAGAGTCTGCAGCAGAGTGTGGAGGAGTGAGGAGCAGGAAAGTGAAGCTCAGACAGGAGCAGCAGTGAAGGTCCCAGATGTGAGCCGGTTCAGAGCAGAGTCCAGGGAGCTCCGAGGAGAGCTGACCCCTTCCCCTGGGCTGCTGCAGTCTGACAGCGCCCGCGCAGTGGCTACTGACGGGGGAGAACGGTCAACTAGGAGGGCTACCCGAAATCCATCTTCAGCTAAAGAGAGAGCACGGAGTGGGAAGTAAGGAGACTGCTAGAGAGTACCAGGCCCAAACGGGCGGCAGATCCCGAAGCGGAGATAGATCCAGCTTTCTTTTGCTAAACCTGCCGGTGTGGGGCTCTCAAAGCCCACGCCACAACACCACAAAAGCCGCAGCCACGTAGCCACAGTTAGGGCCCATAGGTCACAGGAGGCAAGCAGCTGGAGTGGCCTGGCCCAGGCGACAAGCACACGGCAAACGAAGGGGAGAGAGGCTGCAGCATCTTCCCTGGGTGACCCCCATAGGGACTCAAAGTCGGGGTTACCCCAAACCACCAAGGGCTAAGGAAGGCGAGTTAGTAGTCACCCTCACAAGTCAGCCTGAAGGATACCTGGTTCCCGCCTGGTTCATCCCAGCTACGCCCGGGTTACTCACCCTGCCACCTGAAGTGAGTAAAAACCCTGAAAGACATCCTGCCTGTGTTGAGTCATTCTGCGCCTTGTAGTGCTACACATCTACACAGGGCCCTGGGGCTTGCCTCACTCTCAGGAGGCTACTACAACTGGCTGCACCCACCATCAGCCCCAGGCATCCCTTAACCTGCAGTGGCGGTCCCCACTGACCGCAAATCTGAGAGTGGCGTCACGACAAACTACAAAGAAGGTTTCCTACCTGTGACCAGACTGAGCCAGTGGAGTCCCTGAAGGTAATGCACCGACACAGCGTTCGCGGGGCTTCACACTTGCACCGTTTCTATGACAGGAAGTGAGCAGCTTCAGGGTGAATATAACTTAATTTTTTCCCTTTATCTCTGCGTTCAGTAAGCCGGCTACACAGAATGTAAAACACTTTTTACCTGCAGACTACCCTTAGGCTGGAATCACACTTGTGCGTGTAAAATCGGTCCGAGTCTCATGCTAGAAAGTAGCATGAGCTCTGTTCATGTTAACTTATGATCAGTGTGCAATGCAACAGCAATGTGAATCTGTGATTTTTCAATTGATTGTAGTCCGTGTGCAATCCGTGTTTGATTCGTATGGGATCCATTTTTATTCTCAGCAGCTATGTCATCTGCCATTCAGCTCTGCTACATGGCTGCTGACAGCAGACACAGACAGAGCCATGTAGCAGAGCTGAATAGCCGCTGACAGCAGACACAGACAGAGCCGTGCGATCAGAATGAAGTCAGATGAACTTCACCCAACTTCATTGTCATCCCGCGGCTCTGTCTCTGTGGCATGGCCTGATTTTCGGTCACCGGGGAAGGTCTCACCGGTGACCGCAGATCCCCTGAGTGACTGCAGTGAGCCGCGCGATCAGCAGTGCCGTCACTGAGGTTACCCTCGGCCACAGCTGAAGTCCTCCAGCTGAGATCTGTGGTCGCGGGTAACCTGAGTGACGTCATCGCTGATAGCGCGACTCACATCAGTCGCTGTGGGGAGCTCACAGAGAGAGGTCGTGGTCTGTGACCGCTCTCTGTCAGCTTCTGATGTAGCAGAGCTGAAAGCGTCGTGGGACCTCTGTGGATTACGTCGGACCTGGAGGGGTATTTGGGGACTTTAATAAAATGGTGAAAGAGGTTGTTGGTTTTTGTCATTTATTACAAATAAAGGATTTTTTGGATGTGTGTGTTTATTTTCTTTTTTTTTTAATCAGATAAATTTTTATTTTTCACCAAGTATACAAAACATGTGTTATATTTTCAGAAATAACGAGCAGAACTATAAACTTTCCCTCCCCAACATCCCCTCCCCCTCCCCCCTTAGCGTACATATTACCCATATCAATATCAAAGATCTTACATTTTAACCCTTCAATAGCATATATTGGAATGTATAGAACTAACTAACTCTGCTCCTAGTCCAACATCTCCCAACTCTAATATTTATCTATATTGCAACCACGGATTCCACAATCTATCAAAAAGTGCAAGTTGTTTCCTTTTCCCATATATGCTTCTCTCCATTCGAACAATATGATTAACATATGTGACAAATTCCCCCCTAGTCGGTGGGTCCCCCTGCATCCAGTGTTTGGCAATTACTCTCCTTGCCGCATACAGCAGTCTGGCTATCACTATTTTAAAATTGTTGTCTACTCTAATTTCTTCCACGTAACCTAAAAGACATACCAGGGGTTGTCTGGGAAGTTTACATCTATAAGCTCCTTCTATTCTATTAAGAACAGTTATCCAAAAAAGTGCCAACCTGGGGCACATCCACATCATGTGAAAAATGCTGGGACCTTCTCCATTACATCTAGGACAGTCGGAGTTACTCCTCAATCTCACTTTACACATAATTAGCAGGGATCTATATGCCTTATGCACCACGTAGAGGTGGGATAATCTTGCTGGTTCACGCATTGATAATTTCGGTATGTATTCCAAAATACTATCCCATACCTAATTAGCGATCCCGTCTATCTCTGCCTCCCATTTAGTCCTAGTGTTTACAGGGTGATCAAGCAAATATGTATGCAGTAGGTCCCTATATATAGTAGATATGATTCCTCTTGTGGGTCCACTACTACACACATATTTCAGTACTAGGTCTGCCTGTACCAGCAATGATTGCTTAACCCCCTGAGCCACCACTGCATGCGCCAACCGTTTGTACTGGTACCACCCAAGTGGGGATATCCCAAACTCATCCTGTATTTGTGTAAACGATTTCAGATGTCCCTGGCTAAGAATTTGCCCCATATACCATATACCTTTACGTGCCCATTCCTTAATTTTGCCTATCTTGTATATCTCAGAGCAGTTTTCATTGTGCCACAATGGAGAGAATTCAGTTATTGCTGTAATCCCTCTGATTTGCTTGATCTTCCTCCAGATTCTATTCATCAGGCTAAGTGTGGGGCTTGTTTTTTCTATTCTCCCAAATGATCCGTCCTCCAGTCCGAACACTAATGGCTTCCGATGCAAAACATGCCCTAACAGTCTGGATGCTGGGTCTACCACCCCTAAATCTGCCCATCCCCTGAAATGTTGACTCTGAGCTGCCAGATAATATATTCCCGGATTTGGTAGTGCTAGCCCCCCCATCATCCTTCGGTCTCTGTAGCGTCTCGAGTTTAAGTCTGGCTTGTTTGCTCTTCCATATTAGAGCACGGAACATGGAATCAATCTCCTTAAAGTGACTCTGAGGGATCCAAACAGGAGGATTGTGCAACACATTGAGTATCTTGGGCATAAGCACCATTTTAATAAGATTAATCCGTTCTATTACTGATAAATAAAGCTTATTCCAAGCAGTTATCTTACTTCGCAGTTGCTTCAGCAAAGGGACTAGATTAATAGTAATGTAATTCCCAATTGGCATGGATACCTGAATGCCCAGATATCTAAACTGGTCCACAACCCGCAGTCTGCTGACCTCATCACCCAGGATCGACCTATCCACTCCCACATCCACCTGAAACAGATTTGATTTGATCCAATTGATAGTCAGTCCAGAGATCCCCCCGTACCGCTCGATCACCTGCATGGCACAGCTCAACGATGCCCCTGGGTCTCCCAGAAACAATAGAATGTCGTCTGCATAGAGGGCTATCTTCTCTTCTAGATGGCCATATACAAATCCCTTTTATGTCTCTGTTCTGCCGTATAGCAGCCGCCAGTGGTTCCACTGCCAGAGCAAAAAGGAGAGGCGAGAGCGGACATCCTTGGCGAGTACCCCTTTGGAGATCCACCGTGTGGGACAACATTCCATTAATCCTCACTTTAGCTACTGGTCTAGTATATAACAGCTGTATCCAGGATATAAAATTAGGGCCAAATCCCATATGTCTTAGCACTCCCCACAAGTATCCCCATTCCACACTGTCAAATGCTTTATGAGCATCTAATGAAGCTATTACTCTCTGTCCCGGATTGTCCACCGGCAGTTGCATGTTAAGGTATAATCGTCGTATATTTTTTGCCGTGGATCTATTAGGCATAAAACCCGACTGATCCTGGTGGATTAGGGTAGATATCAGTTCTGTTAATCGATTAGAGAGTACTTTGGCCAAAATTTTTACATCCGTTGTTAACAGTGAGATGGGCCTGTATGATTCGGGGAGTTTTGGATCCTTATCTTCTTTGGATATTACTGTTATTATCGCCTCCCTCAGACTCTGGCAGTATCCCCCTCTCCATTGCGTCCTCCAAGACACTCAGCAAATTGGGTAAGAGTATTTCTTCCAAAGATTTGTATACCTCCACCGGTAGACCATCTACCCCCGGGGCTTTTTCATTTGCCATGCCATGCAAAGCTATCTCTATCTCCTCAAGTGTGATAGGGCCCTCTAGACTGTGTTTCTCTGTCTCTGTAATTTTGGGTAATGTCATTGTACCTAAGAAAGCTTCTAGGTCGCTCTGTCTCGTCTGTCTTTATTTTCTTTAACTAACAGGTTAATCATGGAAGGTATCTTGGGGAGACTCCTGCCATGAATAACCTAGGACTTAGTGGCAGCTATGGGCTGTTGCCATTAACTCCTTATTACCTCAATTGCCACCGCACCAGGGCAATTCGGGATGAGCCGGGTACAGTCCCGGGACTGTCACATTTAATGGATGCGGCAATTCCGGGTGGCTGCAGGCTGATATTTTTAGGGTGGGGGGGGCTCCCCATAATGTGGAGCTCCCCATCCTAAGAATACCAGCCTTCAGCCGTGTGGCTGGTATCAAAATTGGGGGGGACCGCACACCATTTTTTTTTAAATTATTTAATTATTTTACTTCATGATATAGACCCGCCTACCGGCAGCTGTGATTGGTTGCAGTGAGACAGCTGTCACTCATCGTGGGGGAGTGTCTGACTGCAACCAATCATAGGCGCCGGTGGGCGGGGGAAGCAGGGAATACGAGATTGAATAATGTGAAGACGGCTTTTTCAAAAGAGGAAAAGCCGCAGGAGCAGTGTGAACGCGGTGCAGCGCCGTGCCGGTGATCGGGGATCAGTGATTGTGAGAGGGGGGGGAGAGGGATAGACCGACATGGACAGAGATAGAGAGAAAGACAGAGAGAGAGACCGACCGACAGAGAGAATAGAGACCGAGAGGGAGAGACCGACTGACAGAGAGACCGACATTGTGAGACCTCACTCATTTCCAGTGTCTTCTGAAACATGCGATAAATGTATTTAGAAAAACGGATGTCACTCGGATGGTGTGTGTTCGTGCGCCGTCCGTGTGACATCCGTTTATTTACCCGCTCCCATAGAGTTGCATTGGAGAGACTCGCGCGAGAAACTGTCCAAAACGCAGCATGCTGCGATTTTTTTTTCTCAGTCCGATTTGGACTGAGAAAAAAATAGCAGATGGGAGCTGCATCATTGATTAACATCGGTCCGAGTGCAATGCGAGAATTTCTCGCATTGCACTCGTGCGAGTTAATCGCAAGTGTGAAGCCGGCCTTACATAGTGATTGTTGAGGTGACAGGCTACCATTAAGAGCTATTGTTTGTTTTACTCGCTATGCGGGTACTCTAGCTGCAGTTACAGAATCTTTATCCAGGAATTATCTCTTTACCAGCCAAATAATTTAAGCATTATACTTCTGTATGATAAATATGCCCATATCCTTTAGTATTTGTAAATAGGAAAAGTGGTACAAACTTCTATCCCTCTTCCCATGCATAATACTGTTAATGAAATGTTAGTTGGAAAAAAAAGGGGAAAGTTATACCTTAACCCTTTCATTACCTTGCCATTTTCATTTTTTTTTTTTCTTCCATCATCATTTTTCCTCCCCTTCTTCCAATAGCCTTACCTCATTAATGATTATTATATATTTTATTGTTGTTATTATTATTATTATTAATATTTTTTTTTTCTGTTAATCTAGTCAAGGGCTTGTTTTTTTTTTTTTGCAGGATGAGTTGTACTTTTGAATGAAACAGAAAACAAATTCAAAGTATGGTGAAATAACAAAAAAAATAAAGTGTACGGTAATTCAAAAATTGTTGTTTTTTTTTAATTACCATGTTAATTATATGGTAAAACTGACCTGGTAGTATGATTCTCCAGGTCAGTACGGGTCTGTAGATACAAAACGTATAGTTGTCTTTTAATTTAAGTGGTGAAAAAAAAGTCAGAAGTTTGAAAAAAAAAAAAAAAAAAAAATCTATTGGTGCCATTTTCAAAGAATTTCTATGATTTTTATTTTTGGGGATGTGGGGCTGTGTGAGGGCTTAATTTTTACTTCCTGAGCTGATTGTTTTTACTGATGCTATTTTGGGGTAGCTGCGATGTTTTGATCGTCTTTTTTTTTTTTTTTTTTAAATGTTGCGGCTGCCAAAAATACATAATTTTGGTGTTTTTAATGTTTTTTCCTGATGCTGTTTATCGATCGGATTACGTTGTTTTATATTTTCTTAGATTTCTGAATGCAGTGACACCAAAAATGTTTTTTTGATTTTCTTTTTTTGTTTGATTATGGGGCAAAAGGAGGGTGATTTTTTTAACTTTTTTTTTAATATTTTTCAAACTTTTTCTTCTTTCATTAGGGGACTTGAAGCTGCAATCATGTGATCGCTTGTGTTGTACAGGGCAAAACATCAGCATCCACATCAGCTCACCTACACAGAGTATGATGTCCCCATATCTAGATATATAATTGCCTTATTCTGTCTGTCTGTCACCAAAATGACGTCATTACAGTGACAACCGTCGCATTGGCTGCTGGGCTCAGCCTGGCCCCCTTCCCCCCGGAACGGATTGGCCGCTCTGCTCGGCCAGGCCTGCCCCCCGCATTGACCGCTTGCCAAGGCCCCGCCCCCTCACGCATTGGACGCTCGGCCTGGCCCCCGCCCACATTTCCCGAACCCACACGGAGCCCCGACTCCCAGGTGAGTGCTGCACCCCTAGGAGCCCACACCGGCAACCCAGCCGAGACATACCCTCGTGTATCTGGGATTGCCGGCGTACGCTGGTAACCATGGTACACATCGGGTAACCATGGAAACCACTTTGCTTAATTACCTGATTGTGTACCATGGTTACCAGTGTATGCCAGCTAATAGACACCCACTTTGCCCGCTCGGCCACGCCCCCCACACACTCTGCCCGCTCGGCCACGCCCTCCACACACATTGGGCACCTATACACCTCCCCCCCAGGACTACTCCACCTATTATACTCCTCTCCACCTAGGACTACTCCTCCTATTAGACTCCTCTCCCCCAGACTCCTCTCCCCCCAGGACTACTCTTCCTATTATACTCCTCACCTCCAAGACTACTACTCCTATTATACTCCTCTGCCCCAGGACTACTCCTACTATTATCCTACTCTCTCCCCAGGACTACTTCTTTTATTATACTCCTCTCCCCCCCAGGACTACTCCTATTATCCTCCTCTCTCCCCAGGACTACTCCTCCTATTATCCTGCTTTCCCCCTATTATCCTGCTCTCCCCCAGGACTACTCCTCCTATTATACTCCTCTCCCCCGAGGACTACTCCTATTATACTCCTCTCCCCCCAGGACTACTCCTCCTATTATACTCCTCTCCCCCCAGGACTACTCCTCCTATTATACTCCTCTCCCCCCAGGACTACTCCTCCTATTATACTCCTCTCCCCCCAGGACTACTCCTCCTATTATACTCCTCTCCCCCCAGGACTACTCCTCCTATTATACTCCTCTCCCCCAGAACTACTACTCCTATTATACTTCTCTCTCCCCAGGACTACTCCTCCAACACACACACTGCACAAAACATACCTCCCCCCAAAACACACACACACCCACACAAACCGCGCAACACACACAGCACCACACACACACAACGCTGCAGACACACAGCGCTCCACAAGCAATGCAACACACAACGCAACACACACACAACGCAACACACAAACACTGCTCTCACACACCGCCACACCCAGACAACACCCAGAACATTTACAGCGCCCTACACAAACACTTGGCAACAACATCTATATATATAACAAAAATCATACATTAACTACACAATAAATTCTAGAATACCCGATGCGTTAGAATCGGGCCACCTTCTAGTCTAATATATAAAGCTGAATGTGTGTGTGTGTGTGTGTGTGTGTGTGTGTGTGTGTGTGTGTGTGTGTGTGTGTGTGTGTGTGTGTGTGTGTGTGTGTGTGTGTGTGTGTGTGTGTGTGTGTGTGTGTGTATGTATGTATGTCCGGGATTGGCATCTGCACCGTCGCAGCTACAGCCACAAAATTTTGTACACTCACACTTCTGGACCCCGAAAGCGTCATAGGTGATGTTGTGAGGCGAAATTTTAACCCCGCGCGTTCCAATTTACCAATCAATTTTGCCCCTATCTACATAATGGGGAAAAAGTGAAACAAAAAGTGTATCCGCACCGTCGCATTTACAATCACGAAATTTTGCACAGATACCTCATGTGACCCAGGGAACGTCGTAGACTATGTTTTGACAGGAAAATTTAACCCCGCGCTTTACAGTTACTCTCCAAAAAACATGGCTCCGTTAAAGTAAATGGAGCCTGGAACTACAGGTTACTAGTAGGAGCTATTATTGGTTGCTAATAGGAACAAAAGACATTCATAGTATAAGAAGCTTATATGTGAGGTAATAAGATGTCGGTGGGGAGACGGATAGAGACAGACAGACAGACAGACGGGGAAAGAGACAGACAGACATGCAGATGGGGACAGAGACAGGCAGACAGGGAAGGAGGAGACAGCCAGAGAGACAGACAAATATAGATGGGGACAGACACAGACCTTGATAGAGACAGATGGGGAAAGAAACAGAGAGATAGAGACAGACAAGGAAAGCGACAGACAGAGACAGGCAGACGGGGATAGAGACAGACCGAGCACATTACTTGGCCAATTTAGTTAAATCTGTGTGGAATATCTGTGGTGTTGAAATATATGTTGTGAAATGCTTCTATTAGCTTAGTTTTTGCCTTTTAATAATTACATTTCTATCTATTTGTTCTGTGGCTTTTGTGTGCAGAATAAATTTTTGTTAATACATTCTATTTTGTTAACAATAGTTATTAACCCGGGCGAAGCCGGGTAGTACAGCTAGTATAGTATAATGCCCTTATCGCTCACCCACACACAATATAATAATAATGTAAATATAATTTATATTTCTATAGCGCCAACATAGTCCGCAGCGCTTTACAAATATTTTATCATTTATAATGCGTCCATGGCGTCCTCATACAATAGGACGCTCCCACAATTTCCACCTAGAAGTACTGGCAAAAAAAAACCCCACTTTCCTTGCCCTGTTCCCCCAATAAGCTGCTCCGTTCTGCGCAGCTTGTGGACTGAGGCTCTTCAAAGCAGGTGTGATCTAGTGATGACTTTGCGCCTGCTGCACAGAGTCTTAAGCAGGCTTTACACACAGCGACACCCGTCGGTTGTGCATCACAGGCAAATCACTGCCCGTGGCGCACAGCTTTGCTAGGAACAGTCACACATACTTACCTGCCTAGCGATGTCGCTGTGGCCGGCGAACCTCCTCCTTTCTAAGGGGGAGGTTCGTTCGGCGTCACAGGGACGTCACTAAGCGGCCACCCAATAGAAGCGGAGGGGCGGAGATGAGCGGGCTGAACATCCCGCCCACCTCCTTCCTTCCTCATTGGCGGCCGCAGGTACGAGGTTGTTCCTCATTCCTGCGGTGTCACACGTAGCGATGTGTGCTGCTGCAGGAACGACGAACTACCTGCGTCCTGCAACGATAATCAGGATAGGACCGACTGGACAACGATCAACGATTTGGTAAGAAATTTTGATCGTTAACAGCTCGTTCTTGCGTTTCACACGCAACGACGTCGCTAACGAGGCCGGATGTGCGTCACGAATTCCGTGACCCCCAACGGCATCTCGTTAGCGATGTCGTTGCGTGTAAAGCCCGCTTTAGACACAAAGGTTGAATGGTGGAGCAGGGAGCTCACTGCTTGTTCCTTCACTATTATATTCACCATGTCTGCATCCCGAAGATTAACACATTGTACAGCTTGTGCCGCTGGGTGTGTCGTTTGAGATCAGACTACCTGACTCTTGGGCTCCATAGCGGCTCCATTACTAGTGCTATGCCCCTACCTCGTAAAAATGAATTTGGGTAGAGCAGTTCAATCCTGGTCGGCAACCTGTGACTGCACAATATCCCAGTTGGGAATTCAGACTTTGGCCTCCTTCCCACATCCGTATCTCTGTTATGTGTGATGTCTGTTTTCACACGTACTGAAGACATGGACACACGTAGACCTATTAAAATCAGTTGGCTTGCGCACACGTCCGTGTTTTGAAATGGACAGTGTGTCCATGTGGAGCACAGGTGTGTCCTTGTGCTCCACACAGCAACATCCAGTTTTCTTCTGGCAGCACCGGGTGTCACACAGACCACACAATGATGTGATCCGGAGAAAACACAGGTCACATAAAAATAAAGAATTGTTATACTTACCTGTTTCCAGCACTTCTGTTTCTGTTGTTGCTTCCGGGTCTGCTCATTGCATATTTACTGCACTCACCGCGGACTCGAAAGTAACAACAGTACTGGAGACAGGTAAGTATTCCAGCTCATGCTGTCCTTATGCTATCCAGATGTAACACGGATAGCACAGGGACAGTACATGTAAAACACACACAGTACTTTCACCACGCATCGCACAAAATGATAGTGTTTTGTACAGACATGTGAAGGAGACCTTAGGCAGTGTGCATATGTGGCAATTCTTTATCTGTTTTTGAGTGCTGATTTCTCACAAAACCTGAAGGGAATCCTGATGCAAGCAAAGTTATTGAGAATCCTGAAGTGTAGTGCACACACATTTAGTATTTTCTCCTTGCAGATTAGTTGCAGAAATAAATCTGCTGCATGTTAATTCTTTTAGCGTTTATGCTGCAGATTTTACGCATTATAAGGCTATTCGCGCACGCTGAGTATTTGGTGCAGACATTTTATGCACCAAATCTGCATCTTTTGGCAGAAGAACCACACCAAAAACGCTGTACGTTTGCCTTTGCATTTTTCATAATGAAGTCAATGGATGGAAGGGCAGAAAAATGCACCAAGAATTGACGTGCTGCAGATTATTTTCTGCACCAAATCTGCAAGGAAAAAATAAGCAACGTGCAATGACACTGCAGAATTCTCATTTACTTTGTTGGCAAAAGGATAGATTTGTGACAAAACTGCACCAAACAAAAGTATCAAAAATGCACTCTGTGTGCACAAGACCTAATGAATAGGAAAAATCTGCACCAAAAAATGCATAGAAAGGGAGTCATAAACGTGTTCAGTTTTCTATCAAGAGATGCAGAAATGTGCACCAAATCCTAATACGTGTGCACATACCCTTAGGGCCACACAGCATATAGTTTTCCTTAGGCCTCCTTCACACTTCCGCGTAAAACACACACTCAGTCCGTGGTGAAGGTGCGCATGTGCGTACGTGTTTTACGTATGCTGTCCCTGTGCTACCCGTGTGACCTCCTAATATCATAGGGACAGCATAAGCTGTATACTTACCTGTCTCCGGCGCTGCTGCTCCTTTCGGGTCCCGCTCATTATATATTCACTGCACTCACCGCGAACCGGAAATAACAGTAAGGCTAGATTCACACGAAGCTATGGCATCCGATGAGCGTGCATCAGATGCGATATGCTAATGACCCTCGGCTCCCGCTGTGCTGCCAACATGAGCAGAGTGTCATGCAACTGTGACCTGATCCTGCAGCTGCGGATGACAGGGCGGGATTAATCTCGCCATCTCCTCGATTGTCAGCTCATGCGATTATTGCACTCTGATATCATCCGAGTGCAGTCTGATGTTTCACTTGCACCCATAGACTTGTATGGATGCAGGTGACACGTCTCTCGCTGACAATCGCAGCATGCTGCGATTTTTCTCTCATCCAGAATCTAGACAAGAAAACAGCTGACCGTCTGCTCTCGCATTGCACTCGTCTGATTCATATGCTTGTGTGAGTGTACCCTAAGGGTACTGTTCCACTTGCGCATAGCTTGTGATGTGAGATATCGTAAGCGATATGCTAAGACCCTCTGCTACGAGTATCAGCCGAGCGTCATGCGACTGTGATGCGATCTTGTAATTGGATCACACCTGCTGTCTGTCTCTGCGTACATCACACTGCGGTCGGATGACATGCAAGTGCGGTGCGATGTTTCACATGCTCCCATAGACTTATATGGGTGCGTGTGAGCCGAAACTCGCTGCCAAACGCAGCATGCAACGATTCATTTCTCAGGCTGATATGGCATGACAAATCAATCGCAGATGGATATTGCCCCATAGTTTTGCCCTGGTGTGAATGCCATACGATGTTTTATCGGATTGCACTCATCCGTACAAAATGCAAGTGGAACCGAGGCCTAACGTAGAGACAGCAGCGACGAGACAGGTATCCCAGTTCTTGTTGTCCCTGTGCTATCCAGATGTCACACAGCTAGAACAGGGACAGCACACACATATGCACGTTCACCACGGACCGTGAAAGACGCCGTAATGGGGATGTTTTGGTAAGGCCGCTTACGTTCACTGGTCCCGTCGGGGCATCCATCTGAAATACCCCCCTGCAAAACGTGTTTCGGACGCATAAGCTAACGGGGCCATTGACTATAATGGAGCAGACGGAGTCAGAGTGTGATCTGTCTTGCACGGTTTTCGGGCATATATGCTTTCTGCAGGCGGACACCCGCACGCACTCTACTACACCTGGGTGTCCGCCTGCAGGAAACGTATATGCCCGAAAATGGTGCAAGGCAGATCACACGCTGACTCAGTCTGCTCCATTATAGACACTGGCCCTGTCGGCGTATGCGTCCGAAACTTGTTTTGCAGGGAGAGGGGGGTTCGGATGGATGCCCTGACGGGACCAGTGAAACGCAATGTGAAAGCGGCTTAAGGTTATGTGCGAAATAGAAAATGGAATTTTCTTCAGAAAATTCTGCACCCTCTGAAAGATTACGCACCTGCGCCAAAAAAAACGCAGCCGAATACCACATAGGTTCAACTGCGAATTTTCCACGTTGTTCCCTGCGGGTTTTTTTACCATTGTCCATGGCAAAAACCGCAGGAAACTGCGGAAAAGAAGTGACATCCACATTCTTTTTGCTGCAGAAATTCTGCAGCAAATCCTGCTGGTGAAAAAAACGCAGTGTGCGCAGCGTTTTTTTTTCACCAACAGGTTTTGCTGCAGAATTTCTGCAGCAAAAAGAATGTGGATGTCACTTCTTTTCCGCAGCACAGCACAGCACACTTTTTTTTTCCCATAGGTTTTGCTGGGGAATGACTGCAGAAAGGTTATGGACATTTTCTGTAGCAATTCATGCAGTAAAACCGCAGCAAAAACAGCAGCGTGCGCACAGGGCCTAAGAGGTGGACTGCTGGGACTTCTAGTCTGACAAAGTCATCGACGTACAACGTAGGACAGACCTTCCTGTCACGACATATGCCATCCCACACGGTGTGATCCCGATAGTTATACGTGTGGCGAGCGCGGCCAGTACATATAGCACTGATAGGAATTCTTTCCTGAGGTAAAGTTTCCCGCCCTCACGCGGGGGGCGGGGCCGGAGCGCAGAGCCCGCGCTTTTCTCCTCAGCGTCCGTCCGTCAGTCCTGTCAGCGCCGCAGCGGCTCGAGTATGTATATATGCATGTTCCTGATGATGGCGACTCCCTGTCGCCGTGCTATTAGCGGCTAATTACTTTTCTGCGCGTTGTGTGTCCTTAATCAGGTTGAAGCGTGATTATAATTATCGGTAAACACGAGAACAATGCTGATAATGACACAGGAGCGGGTAGTGTGCGGCGCAGCAGCCGCCCGGCGCTGTCATCATGGCGCTGCCTGCACCCTCCATAGATGTTATGAGGGGAGTAACCCGTTATGTGCTGGATAGAAGTGAGAGCTGAAGAGAAAAGTGGCAGCGTATGGTGTGTGCATTGTACTGTCTGTGGAAGCATACAGTGTGCGGTAACGTATGCTGTGCGGCAGCGTACGGTCTGCGGTAACGTATGGTGTGCGGCAGCGTACGGTCTGCGGTAACGTATGGTGTGCAGCAGCGTACGGTCTGCGGTAACGTATGCTGTGCGGCAGCGTACGCTCTGCGGAAACGTATGGTGTGCAGCAGCAGTCTGTGGAAACGTATGGTGTGCGGCAGCAGTCTGTGGAAACGTATGGTGTGCGGCAGCAGTCTGTGGAAACGTATGGTGTGCGGCAGCGTAAGGTCTGCGGAAGCTTATGGTGTGCGGCAGCGTAAGGTCTGCGGAAACGTATGGTGTGCGGCAGCGTAAGGTCTGCGGAAACGTATGGTGTGCGTCAGCGGACGGTCTGCTGAAACGTATGGTGTGCGGCAGCGGACGGTCTGCTGAAACGTATGGTGTGCGGCAGCATAAGGTCTGCGGAAACGTATGGTGTGTGGCAGCGTATGGTGTGCGGCAGCGTACGGTCTGCGGAAACGTATGGTGTGCGGCAGCGTACGGTCTGCGGAAACGTATGGTGTGCGGCAGCGTACGGTCTGCGGAAACGTATGGTGTGCGGCAGCGTACGGTCTGCGGAAACGTATGGTGTGCGGCAGCGTACGGTCTGCGGAAACGTATGGTGTGCGGCAGCGTACGGTCTGCGGAAACGTATGGTGTGCGGCAGCGTACGGTCTGCGGCAGCATATGGTCTGCGGAAACGTATGGTGTGCAGCACAGCAGTGTATGGTCTGCGGCAGCATATGGTCTGCGGAAACGTATGGTGTGCAGCACAGCAGTGTATGGTCTGCAGAAACGTACGGTGTGCAGCAGCGTACGGTCTGCGGCAGCGTACGGTATGCATCTGTACAGAGATTGTACAGCAAGTTAGGACGCTCCCACATCCGAATAGGTCGCCACATTGCCAATCTGAGGTCATTGGACAGGCAACATGAGCAAGCGCCTATAACCTAACCCCATCCGCGGTCTTTTTTTACTTGTTTTCCTGGCGCCATCCCTGCGGAAGGACGCACCAGGCCAGCAAGTCAAAAGAAGAGCTGCGGATGCTAGGGATGTGTTGTCCAGCTCTCTTGTTTTTTTTTTTTTTTGGTGATCCTACTCCCTTTCCTTCATGTGACTGAAACTCCGCCCTCCCAATGCCAAAATCCCGCCCACTTGCAATGGGCTAATTAAATTGCTCTGGTGGGCGGGGTTTTGTCCGCTGAACACCGGAATTTTACGCCCAGTGAGAGCCATTATGAGAATTTAGTGGCTCTCACTGGGGCGACGGCTCTTTGTCGCGGATCGGTCGCAACCGACCCATCACTAGCGGATGCCGTCAGATAGGAGGCCGTTCTTGGAGCCCTCACCAGTGACTACTGTTGATGCTGATAGAACTGGGTCATACAAATCGATCTGCACCGTGTCTATGGACCGCATTGTCTGGACGAGTAGCAGCCTTGTATGTATTTTTTTGTCAGTAGACCTCACCCCCATGGGTCCATACACTGACTGTGGAACATATCAATTACCGGCTTGACCCAAGTAAGGTCCACTCAAGGCTGCTGGTTTGTTTCACAAGACCTGTGATCCAGGTGATGTGTTTAAAGGGCTTGTCCACTACTTTTACATTGCCTATCCTTAGGATAGGTCATCAGTGGCTGATCAGCCGGGGTCTGACACCCAGCACCACTGCTGATCAGCTGTCCTCAGTCCTGGTGGCAGCAGGCAGCCAGAAATACTCAGTTGCGGCGCTACTTTGTCTTCTGAGACCGGCCGGGTACTGCACATCTGCTTCCCATTGATTAGAATAGGAGGCGGATGTGCTGTACCCGGCCTTGGCCGCTATCAGAAGATGGAGCAGCTCCAGCATTGAGCATTTCCTACTGCTGCTGCTTCCGGGACCAAGAACAGCTGATCGGCGGGGGTGACAGCTGTCAGACCTCGGTCAATCAGACATTGATGGTGTATCCTTAGGATAGGTCATCAATGTAAAAGTAGTGGACAAGTTCTTTAACCACTTTGTGTAACAGTCATTTTTATTTCATAAATCAATCATACATCTGAAAATAAGCAACTTTGTGTTTATCTTATCTCACAAATTTGCTTCTTTCTCTGCCAGAAATGATCAATCATTATTAGTGATGATCGAGCACTAAAGTGCCCGGTACTCCAATTGAGCAGGTTAGAGGTGGTCGACTCAAGTGTAGTGTATAATGAAACTGATTGGGGAAAGTCAAGCATTTTCCTGAAGCGCCTAACAGGAGGGCTGGGAGAGAGAAGTAATGAATATGCCGGGTAGGGGCTCAAGACTTTCAAGCTCCTTGTGACACTAGTCATCAAAATTTTCAATTCTAAGGTAAATTCTGCATTCAGTGTAAAGACTTTCCCATTACTGAGATAGGAGATGGCAGTTGGTGCTGATGAGGTTCTATGCAGATGGGGATCGCGCTCTTTCTCTAGCTCCTCCCTCTGTATCTTGTGTCTCCCATAGTCATAGAATCTCCTCAGTAACAACTGCTGTCTCCTATCTCAGCAAGGCCTCCTTCCCACATCTGTGCAATACACTAATGTTTTACACGGTCCGTGGTGAAGGTTGTGTATGTTCTAAGTGTGCTATCCATTTGACATCCGAATAGCACACGGACAGCATGAGCTGGTATACTTGCTTATCCCCAGTGCTGCTGTTACTTCCGGGTCCGCAGTCAATGCTGTGAATATGCAATGAGTAGGCCTGGAAGTAACCGCAGAGACGTAAAAATAAAAAGTCTTTATTTTTATGTCACCTGTGTTTTCTTCGGCGCTCTATTGGGAGACCCAGACGATTGGGTGTATAGCACTGCCTCCGGAGGCCACACAAAGCAATTACACTAAAAAGTGTAAGGCCCCTCCCCTTCTGGCTATACACCCCCAGTGGGATCACTGGCTCACCAGTTTTCTGCTTTGTGCGAAGGAGGTCAGACATCCACGCATAGCTCCACTGTTTGTAGTCAGCAGTAGCTGCTGACTCTATCGGATGGAAGAAAAGAGGGCCCATATGGGGCCCCCAGCATGCTCCCTTCTCACCCGTGGTGGTGCTTGTAAGGTTGAGGTACCTATTGCTGGTACAGAGGCTGGAGCCCACATGCTGTTTTCCTTCCACATCCCCTGGAGGGCTCTGTGGAAGTGGGATCTTGCCGGCCCCCAAGCCCTGGGGCCGGGCTCCATCCACAGACCCATAGAACCTGCTGGATTGGGAGCGGGAGTGCCGTTCAGGGACATGGCCCTGCAACTTTCAGGTACTCTGTGTCCCCGGCAGGCACGGACACTCTCAGGGCTTGCTGAGCGTTGTAGTGCGCCGGGGACAGTGGCGCTGTACGCTGGGGGTTAGGTCACTGCAGCTTTGCTGAGTGACGTTGTGTGTTGGGAACTACTGCGCCGACCGCTCCTGGAGCGGCGGCGCAGCTGCGACTTGTGGTGCGCCGGGGGCTTTGCGCCGACCGCGCTTTTACGGCGGCGGCGCTTCTAACTTTAGCCCCCGGCTTCTGCGGCCTAGCGCCGCTTCGTTCCCGCCCCCACCCTGTCAATCAGGGTAGGGGAGAGACGCTGCTCAATGGCAGCGCCGAGGGCTGGAGCTTTATTTACATGCTCCAGCCCTCTCACTAGGCACAGGGGGAAGCAGACTTCCCGCTCTTCGTCGGTGTACGCCCAGGGCCCGCCCCCCCCTCTCCACAAGGACGCCGGCAGCCATTACACATGCGATCTGGCTGGGGAAAGGCAGCAGGCTCTGGGAGACCCAGACTAGAGGGATTTCTGGCGACCACACACCGCTCCTAAGCGGGCGGTAAGCTGCACAGTAGTGCTGGCCCCACTAGTGCCTCAGTGATATATTAGTGTACTTTTTTTCTTGGTACCATATATATATTTAGTTGCACTGTAAGGTCGCTTCTTGGCTGGACACCCTGTACTGCTCTGAGGAGGCAGCAACATGTCATCCGCAAAACGCAAGGCTGCCAAGGCACGGGCTGTGTGCACTGTTTGTACTGCATGTGGGGCTGATCTACCGGCAGGCTCCAATGATTCACATTGTGTGCAATGTTCAGTCCCAGTGGCACTTCGTCAGCCAGAGCCTATTGTGGTGGTAGCCCAGGCAGAGACGCCTGTGAACCCTGCCCCGGTGACGGGGACAGACTTTGCAGTGTTTGCTGATAAAATGTCTGAGGCTATGACAAAAATCCTGGAGACCTTGCAGGCCAGGCCAGTTCCTCAGACCATGGACACTGCTGTGGCTATGCTCTCTGGTCCCCCTCAGTTGGAACTAATCCGTACTTCAAGGGGGTCTCAAGCATCACAAGCTGAAGTCTCTGACTCAGATGACAGTCCCAGGCAGCCTAAGCGAGCTCGCTGGGAAAGACCCTCCACGTCATCACACTGCTCAGGGTCTCAGCGAGAAGAGTCTCTCTGTGATGAGACTGAGGACGGTGATCAGGATTCTAATCCTGAGGCCCCTCTCAATCTGGATGCCCCTGATGGTGACGCCATGGTTAATGACCTTATATCGGCGATTAATAGACTGTTGGATATTTCTCCCCCAGCTCCTTCAGCAGAGGAGGCAGCTGCACAGCAGGAGAAGTTCCATTTCCTGTATCCCAAGCGTAAATTAAGTGCTTTTTTGGACCACTCTGACTTCAGAGAATCAATCCAGAAGCACGACGCTCATCCAGTCAAGCGTTTCTCTAAACGTTCTAAGGATACCCGTTATCCTTTTCCCTCTGAAGTGGCCAAACGCTGGACCCAGTGCCCAAAGGTGGATCCCCCAATTTCCAAGCTTGCGGCTAGATCCATAGTCGCAGTAGAGGATGGCGCTTCACTTAAAGATGCCAACGACAGACAGATGGACCTTTGGTTGAAATCTGTCTATGAAGCTATCGGCGCGTCGTTTGCTCCAGCATTCGCGGCCGTGTGGGCACTCCAAGCTATTTCAGCTGGTTTAGCACAGGTGGATGCTATCATGCATCCAGCAGTGCCACAGGTGGCGTCCCTGACTTCGCAAATGTCTGCGTTTGCGACCTATGCTATCAATGCTGTCCTAGAATCTACGAGCCGTACCTCTATGGCGGCCGCCAATTCTGTGGTTTTGCGCAGAGCCTTATGGTTAAAGGACTGGAAAGCAGATGCTGGTTCCAAAAAATGCTTAACCAGCTTGCCATTATCTAGAGACAGACTGTTTGGTGAGCCATTGGCTGAAATCATAAAACAGTCCAAGGGTAAGGACTCTTCCTTGCCACAGCCCAGAGCAAGTAAACCTCAACAGAAAAAGTGGCAGTCGAGGTTTCGGTCCTTTCGAGGCTCGGGCAAGCCCCAATTCTCCTCGTCCAAAGGGACTCAGAAAGGACAAGGGAGCTCAGATTCCTGGCGGGCTCACTCACGCCCCAGGAAAGCAAATGGAGGAACCGCTTCCAAGGCGGCTACCTCATGACTTTCGGCCTCCTCCCTCCGCATCCTCGGTCGGTGGCAGGCTCTCCCGCTTTTGCGACATTTGGTTGTCACAGGTCAAAGACCGGTGGGTAACAGACATTTTGTCTCACGGGTACAGAATCGAGTTCAGTTCTCGGCCTCCACTTCGGTTCTTCAGAACCTCCCCACACCCCAACCGAGCAGATGCCCTGCTGCAGGCGGTGGACTCTCTAAGAGCAGAAGGAGTCGTGATCCCTGTCCCCCCTCTGGAACGGGGGCGAGGATTTTACTCCAATCTCTTTGTGGTTCCAAAAAAGGACGGCTCCTTCCGTCCTGTTCTGGACCTAAAACTGCTCAACAAGCATGTGAACGCCAGGCGGTTCCGGATGGAATCCCTCCGCTCAGTCATTGCCTCAATGTCCCAAGGAGATTTCCTAGCATCAATAGACATCAAAGATGCTTATCTCCACGTGCCGATTGCTACGGAGCACCAACGCTTTCTGCGCTTCGTGATAGGAGACGAACATCTTCAGTTCGTGGCTCTGCCATTTGGTCTGGCGACAGCCCCCCGGGTGTTCACCAAGATCATGGCAGCAGTGGTAGCAGTCTTGCACTCTCACGGACACTCTGTGATCCCTTACTTGGACGATCTACTGGTCAAGGCACCCTCTCAGGAGGCATGCCAACTCAGCCTGAATTTTGCACTGGAGACTCTCCAGGCGTTCGGGTGGATCATCAACTTCCCAAAGTCAAATCTGTCACCGACCCAATCACTAACGTATCTTGGCATGGAGTTTCATACTCTCTCAGCGATAGTGAAGCTTCCGCTGAGCAAGCAGCGGTCACTACAGACAGGGGTGCAGGCTCTCCTTCAAAGTCAGTCGCACTCCTTAAGACGCCTCATGCACTTCCTCGGGAAGATGGTGGCGGCAATAGAGGCGGTTCCGTTTGCGCAGTTTCATCTGCGTCCACTTCAATGGGACATTCTCCGCCAATGGGACGGGAAGGCGACATCCCTGGACAGGAAAGTCTCTCTTTCCCAGACGGCCAAGGACTCTCTGCAGTGGTGGCTTCTTCCCACCTCATTATCACAGGGAAGATCCTTCCTACCACCGTCCTGGGCGGTGGTCACGACAGACGCGAGTCTGTCAGGGTGGGGAGCAGTGTTTCTCCACCACAGGGCTCAGGGTACGTGGACTCAGCAGGAGTCCAGCCTTCAGATCAATGTTCTGGAAATCAGAGCAGTGTTTCTTGCCCTACTAGCCTTCCAGCAGTGGCTGGAAGGGAAGCAGATCCGAATTCAATCGGACAACTCCACAGCGGTGGCATACATCAATCACCAAGGAGGGACTCGCAGTCGGCAAGCCTTCCAGGAAGTCCGGCGGATTCTGATGTGGGTGGAAGCCACGGCCTCCACCATATCCGCAGTTCACATCCCGGGCGTAGAAAACTGGGAAGCAGACTTCCTCAGTCGCCAGGGCATGGACGCAGGGGAATGGTCCCTTCACCCGGACGTGTTTCAGGAAATCTGTCGCCGATGGGGAAGGCCGGACGTCGACCTAATGGCGTCCCGGCACAACAACAAGGTCCCAACCTTCATGGCACGGTCTCGCGATCAAAGAGCTCTAGCAGCAGACGCCCTAGTGCAAGATTGGTCGCAGTTCCGGCTCCCTTATGTGTTTCCACCTCTGGCACTCTTGCCCAGAGTGCTACGCAAGATCAGATCCGACTGCAGCCGCGTCATACTCGTCGCTCCAGACTGGCCGAGGAGGGCGTGGTATCCGGATCTGTGGCATCTTACGGTCGGCCAACCGTGGGCACTGCCAGACCGACCAGACTTACTGTCCCAAGGGCCGTTTTTCCATCGGAATTCTGCGGCCCTCAACCTGACTGCGTGGCCATTGAGTCCTGGATCCTAGCGTCTTCAGGCTTATCCCAAGGGGTCGTTGCCACCATGAGACAGGCTAGGAAGCCCACGTCTGCTAAGATCTACCACAGAACGTGGAGGATATTCTTATCCTGGTGCTCTGCTCAGAGAGTGTCTCCCTGGCCATTTGCATTACCTACCCTTCTTTCTTTCCTCCAATCTGGGTTAGAAAAAGGTTTGTCGCTCGGCTCCCTTAAAGGGCAAGTCTCGGCGCTATCCGTCTTTTTCAGAAGCGTCTAGCACGACTTTCTAAGGTGCGCACGTTCCTACAGGGGGTTTGCCATATAGTTCCCCCGTACAAGCGGCCGTTAGATCCATGGGATCTGAACAGGGTACTAGTTGCCCTCCAGAAGCCGCCCTTCGAGCCTCTGAAGGAGGTTTCACTTTCTAGACTATCACAGAAAGTGGCTTTTCTGGTAGCGATCACATCTCTTCGGAGAGTGTCTGAGCTAGCAGCGTTGTCTTCCAAGGCTCCCTTCCTGGTCTTCCACCAGGACAAGGTAGTGCTGCGCCCCATTCAGGAGTTTCTCCCGAAGGTGGTATCCTCTTTTCATCTTAATCAGGATATCTTTTTGCCTTCGTTTTGTCCTCATGCAGTTCATCGGTATGAGAAGGATTTACATTTGTTGGATCTGGTGAGAGCACTCAGAATCTACATTTCCCGCACAGCGCCCCTGCGCCGTTCGGATGCACTCTTTGTCCTTGTCGCTGGTAAGCGCAAAGGGTCGCAGGCTTCTAAGGCCACCCTGGCTCGATGGATCAAAGAACCAATTCTTGAAGCCTACCGTTCTGCGGGGCTTCAGGTTCCATCAGGGCTGAAGGCCCATTCTACCAGAGCCGTGGGTGCGTCCTGGGCATTGCGACACCAGGCTACGGCTCAACAGGTGTGCCAGGCAGCTACCTGGTCGAGTCTGCACACTTTCACCAAACATTATCAGGTGCATACCTATGCTTCGGCGGACGCCAGCCTAGGTAGAAGAGTCCTGCAGGCGGCAGTTGCCTCCCCGTAGGGGAGGGCTGTCTTGCAGCTCTAACATGAGGTATTTCTTTACCCACCCAGGGACAGCTTTTGGACGTCCCAATCGTCTGGGTCTCCCAATAGAGCGCCGAAGAAGAAGGGAATTTTGTTACTTACCGTAAATTCCTTTTCTTCTAGCTCTTATTGGGAGACCCAGCACCCGCCCTGTTGTCCTTCGGGATTTTTGGTTTGTTTGCGGGTACACATGTTGTTCATGTTGAACGGTTTTCAGTTCTCCGATGTTACTCGGAGTGAATTTGTTTAAACCAGTTATTGGCTTTCCTCCTTCTTGCTTTTGCACTAAAACTGGTGAGCCAGTGATCCCACTGGGGGTGTATAGCCAGAAGGGGAGGGGCCTTACACTTTTTAGTGTAATTGCTTTGTGTGGCCTCCGGAGGCAGTGCTATACACCCAATCGTCTGGGTCTCCCAATAAGAGCTAGAAGAAAAGGAATTTACGGTAAGTAACAAAATTTCCCTTCTTCTCCAATACGTGTCACACGGATCACATCAGTGTGAGGTCCGTGTGACACCCGTGCTGCTGCCAGAAAACGAACATGTCACCATGTGGAGGACACTCGAGTGTCTACATGTGTCCGTGTATCCGGTGCATGTGGAAACGGACGTGACACTTACCGGAAACATGGATGTGTGAAGGAGGCCTCGTGGGAAAGTCTTCACAGATTTTACTTCGGAATTGAGAATTTTGATAATGACTAATTAATTTAGCTAGAGAAAGAAGGAGATTTCCCTGATAGGATATATGTGAGGCAAATCCCGGGATATGAAGATGAATTATGACTTCCAGTCATAATCGCTCATCACTCCCTGGCAGTGCCCCCCTCCCTTCTTGTTCTCAATGTCCAGCATCTGTGAAGGTGTTACACCTCCATGGCCATCTCCTGTGATATGGAGATGAGATGATGTGGGAACAATGGACACAGGATGACTCCCTGCCGTGACCCTGTGGTAGGAGCTGCTATCTAATTAGCAAGGCTATGGAAGTATCCAGACAGAACGACTCCAGTAAAAAATGGTTCATATCTCGCAAGCCATATTTCCGATAAATATGGCAACCATAAAAATGGTGTCTCCGCATGCGGACGATGCTGGCACACCCTTTTTATGGGAGCGGGAGCTTGGGAAATACCCCAGGCGTGATATCAGCCAATGTGGAACTAGTAGACAAGTCATGAAACCTCTCATTCTGTAGCTAAATTCATAACTGTCACAATGAGAGCATTGGCGTCCGCCTACGACGCTCCCAGGCCAAGTTATGGCCATATTCCATGTTGTGGATTTTGTCCATAACTCCAGCCAGGGGTGGAGCAGTGCTCCCTCTGAGGTCACTAAGGTAGGAGGGGACCTGGATTTGCCCAGGTTGATAACCCTACTTCGGCCATTTTCCAGTGTTCTTTCGCTGGGGGTCACGTGTAGGAAACATCTGTGGGAGTTCCTGGAAACCTGGCCTACAGCGCCCCCCTGTGGCCAGACGCACAAGGTAACTGCGGGAACTGTGTATGCCTGTTTGTAAACCATGCTTTATCTGTAACTGTACTCTGACATATGTATATTCTGTAGATTCCCTATTGTATATATTGTAGTTTCTAGTGTGCTTTAGGCTGATTAAATTATATAATTAATCTTGGGCTGTTCTGTTATCTCGATCTTGAATCCCACGTCTGTGTGTTCGGCTAATAGTTACCGTGAAGCGGTTGGTGGCAGCGAGTTGTGCCAAGGATTATTGTGGGGAGGCCAGTGAGATTCGGGGAGGTTTTATATATTCCGCCCGCGGAGGTCGGGGGAATATATACCCTACTCTCACCGGGGACCCTTCAATAATCGGCATAAGTAGTATAGCGGCCTCCTTGCTTATTGTCGGGCAATTCCATAATTGGCCTGACTATAAGAGGGGCGCTAGAGAGCGCGTCACGTGCTCTGTCTGTCGGTCGGGAGGTATAAAGGAGGGGTGACCCCCACTTGTTACCCCCCGATTGTGACGTACTGGTAGCCAGCGCGGGGGATTTCTGAGTGACCCCCCCGGTGGTTTGTGACATATTGGTGGCATAGCGGTGGGATCGAGATAATAGTGTGTGTGAGTGTGAGACCCATACTCCCAGACACTAAAGACTGCCTGCAGCAGCTGTGGCTGCTGGGGTCTTCAGACTAGCTCAACACTAGAGTGTCAGAGTGCAGATACTGTAAGGTGTGTGGAGGCATCAGGTGTCAGTTCTGTGTCAGTGACCAAAGTCTGCAAGAATGGCTGAGAGCACCAGGAGCAAAGCCAAAGGAATGGCCGATGCTCAGGCCAGAGACGATGAGGAGGTTGTCCACGAGCCCTCCAAGAGCCCGACGCCAGAGAACAGCTCTGCAGAGGACATCGCACAACCTGGCACTGCTGGACAAAATGAGGAGGAGCTCGCCCAAGGGTCCTCAACGAGCCAGAGGCCAGCCCTCCGCTCTGCAATGGACAGTGAATCACCAGGCTCCGCAGCGGGCCGCAGATCACCACGTGCCATTCCACCGAGCCTGGGAGGCTCGGATAGCCTTCTTCAAATGGCTATGGCCCTTCTCCAGGCTGGAGACCAGGAGGGCTACAAGGAACTCCTGGCAGAGCGCAGGGCAGAGCGGCAGGCGGCGCGTGACGCTGAGGCTGCGGAGCGGCAAGCAGCGCGTGAGGCTGCGGAGCGGCAAGCAGCACGTGAAGAGCGACGGCAACAGGCAGACCGTGAACACCAGCTGCAGCTAGCTCAGCTCCGGCCCTCATCAGCCACACGTGACCTTCAAGACACCAAACTTCCAAAGGTCCGTGTTGAGGACTTCCCAGTGCTGGAGAAGGATGGAGACTTGGACTCTTTCCTGACTGCTTTTGAACGGACTTGCTTGCAGCACCATCTGGACAAGGATCAGTGGGCCAAATACCTGACCCCCCGTCTAAGGGGTAAGGCCCTGGATATCCTTGGGGACTTGCCTGCTGAGGCAGATCAGGGCTACGACACCATCAAGCGGGCCCTGATCCAACAGTACAACCTCACTCCGGAGTCCTACCGCAAGAAGTTCCGGACCCTGCAAAAGGGACCAAAGGACTCCTGGGCTGACCACCGGCGGGCACTTGCCCGAGCTGCCGACCACTGGACCCAAGGCCTGCAGCTTTCCACCGGACCGGAGATCCTGGACTTGTTCATCACGGAGCAACTCTTGTGGAACTGCCCTGAGGATCTCCGCCAGTTCATCCGAGACCAGAAGCCAAAGGGGTCCACGGCTACAGCTGCCCTGGCCGATGACTACACCAACAATCGGGCTCCTGAGGCCAGGAGAGCAGCCACCAGCAGCACCTGGAGAGGGGGTAAGATGAATTCTACGACTGCCCCACCTGCCCCTAGACTGCAGGGGGTGTCCCCCTCAACTCCCCTCTCCAGGCCCGTGGCAGAACCAAGACGGTGCCACCAGTGCAACCTACCTGGACACTTCAAGGCCATGTGCCCTCAGCGTCCCAAGGCCCCGGCTCCGTCCCAAGGGCCGCCCAAGGTGTATTGTGTGGGTGGGGGTGGTGGTAGGTCCCTGGACAGCTTCCAACCTGTCACCGTCGGCCGGTCTGTGACCATAGGACTGCGAGACAGCGCCTCGGAGGTGACTCTGGTGCGGCCTGAGATGGTGTCCCCCCAAGACTTGATCCCTGGAAAAACCCTCGCTGTCTCCGGGATTGGAGGCATTGACCCGGCGCTGCCTGTTGCTGACATTTATGTGGACTGGGGCGCAGGGCGAGGGGTGAGGGAGGTGGGGGTAACTGATCGGATCCCCGCAAACGTGCTACTTGGGACAGATTTGGGGCAGATAACCTCCCAGTTTGGGCCCCCACCAAGGGCTGAACCTTCAGCCAGTACGGACATGACTCCTGACAATGTTAATGTGTTATCTATGAATGATGTGAGAGAGGGGGGAGTGAACTCTGATATTTCTGCTTGCACAGACACCATAGACACACACACAGCTGCAGCTGTGACAGGGGAGGGGGTCAGAGAAAGGTGTGACAATGCCTCTACAAGTAATCAGCCTGTGAGCTGGGATCTGCTGCCCTCTGCAGGGATAAGCAGAGAGCAGGGTGCTGCAGGGGGAGGACCAGTGTGTGGGGTGGGGGCTACCACAGCAAATGTGGGGTCCCCAGAGATTTCACAGCGGGGTTCTGTTGCTGCAGGAGGGGAACAGGCAGGTGAGATTGGGGCCGGTCCAGGAGCGGAAGTGCTCCCAGGTAAGATCTCGGTGCATGGTTCCCCCACAACCGGGGTGTCAGGAAGCCAGGTAGGTCTGCCTGAACCGGCGACTTGGTCAGGAACGGAGGAGGAGCAGGCACAACCCACGGTCGCAGCGGCTGTGGCCGCTGTCACCCGCAGTGGGAGTGCTGGAAGCCAAGGGGCCTCCCGGAGGTCCGATAGCTCTTCCCCTTCTGACCAAGTGGCAGCCGAGTCAGGTGGAGGCCAGGACACAGGTCCCGGGGTACTGACCGAAGATGTGACAGTCTCGTCGATTCTGGCCACATCTAGTCAGGGGTTTCAGGCAGCGCTAGAAGCTGACGACAGCCTGAAAGCTCTTAAGGAGCAGGCGGCACAGCCTCCCTCGGACTCGGACCCGGAGCGAGTGGTCTGGGACCAAGGACGGCTGTACCGGGCCACGGTCCAGCAGGGTTCACCGGAGGCGTGGCCCAGGGACCGACAGTTGGTGGTACCCTATCCGTTCCGGACGGAGTTGTTGCGGATCGCACATGAGATTCCGATGGCCGGACACCTAGGGATCGCTAAGACCAAGGCCAGGTTAAACCAGCATTTCTACTGGCCAAAAATGGGGGCCGATGTGGCTGCCTACTGCCGTTCGTGTGAAACCTGTCAGAGAGTGGGGAAGGCGGGGCCACACCCCAAAGCCCCACTGGTATCTCTGCCCATCATCGATGAGCCTTTCAGGAGGGTGGCTGTGGATCTGGTCGGCCCGCTGGCCATCCCCAGCAGCTCCGGGAAACGCTTCATACTGACGGTAGTGGACTATGCCACCCGGTACCCAGAAGCAGTGGCCTTGTCGTCCATTCGGGCTGACAAGGTGGCCACCGCATTGCTGGAGATTTTCTCCCGAGTGGGTTTTCCCCAGGAAATGCTCACTGACCGGGGGACCCAATTCATGTCCCAGCTGATAGAGGCCCTCTGTAAGCAAGTCCAGGTGCGACATCTGGTGGCCAGCCCGTACCATCCACAGACTAATGGCCTGTGCGAGCGGTTCAATGGCACCTTAAAGCAGATGCTTAAGATGTTGGTCGACTCCCATGGGCGTGACTGGGAGCGGTATCTCCCACACCTGTTATTTGCTTACCGGGAGGTTCCACAGGCCTCAACAGGATTCTCACCGTTTGAGCTCCTGTACGGGCGACGTGTGCGGGGCCCCCTGGCTCTGGTGAAAGAGGCTTGGGAAGGGGATTTGGCCACCCCTGGAGTGTCGGTTATCGAGTATGTCATGCGCTTCCGGGACAAAATGCAGGCCTTGACGCAACTGGTACACGACAATATGGCTCAAGCCCAGGCCGATCAGAAGCGTTGGTACGACCAGAACGCTTGTGAGAGGACCTACCAAGTGGGTCAAAAGGTGTGGGTACTGGTCCCCGTACCACAGGACAAGCTTCAGGCAGCCTGGGAAGGCCCATACCTCGTGTACCAGCAGCTCAACCCTGTGACGTACCTGGTCACCCTGGACCCTGCCCGTGGAAGGCGGAAGCCCTTCCATGTGAACATGATGAAGGCACATCATGAGCGGGAGGCGTGTGCGCTCCCCGTGTGCAACCTGCCCGAGGAGGGAGAAGCGGAAACCCTCTTGGATATGCTAGCCCAGGTTAGGGCAGGCGGATCCATTGAGGATGTGGAGGTTGGCCACCAGCTCTTGGAGGACCAACGGTCCCAGCTGTGGGCCACCCTACACCCCTTCCGGGGGTTGTTTACCAACCAGCCCGGAAGGACTGACTTGGCTGTCCATCACGTGGACACTGGGGATCATCCCCCGATCCGGCGTTCAGCATATCGGGTCTCCCTGGAGGTGCAGCAACACATGCGCCAGGAGATTGACGAGATGCTGAAGCTGGGGGTGATCCAGGCATCCAACAGCGCTTGGGCCTCACCTGTAGTCCTCGTCCCTAAGAAGGACCGAACCACGCGGTTCTGCGTGGACTACAGGGGGCTCAATGCTGTCACGGTCGCCGATGCGTACCCAATGCCACGCATCGATGACCTGCTCGATCAGTTGGCCGGGGCTCAGTACCTGACCATCATGGATCTGAGCCGGGGATATTGGCAGATCCCCCTGACTCGCAAGGCCAGGGAACGCTCTGCCTTTATTACCCCATTTGGACTGTACGAGTCCACGGTGATGCCATTCGGGATGAGGAATGCCCCTGCCACTTTCCAGCGGATGGTCAACACCCTGCTCAAGGGACTTGAAGGGTACGCGGCCGCGTACCTGGATGACATTGCCGTCTTCAGTCCCACCTGGGAAGATCACCTAGAGCATCTAGCACAGGTGCTCAGGCGGGTCCACCGGGCAGGTTTGACCATCAAGCCGGGAAAGTGTCAGCTGGCCATGAGCGAGGTCCAGTACCTCGGTCACCGGGTAGGCGGGAGAACACTGAAGCCCGAGCCTGAGAAAGTGGAGGCCATCGCATCCTGGCCCACCCCCAGGACCAAGAAGCAGGTGATGTCCTTCTTAGGGACCGCCGGGTACTATAGGAGGTTTGTTCCACGCTATAGTAGCCTGGCAAAGCCCTTGACGGACCTCACCAAGAAGAAGCTGCCCTCTGCAGTCGATTGGACAATGGACTGCGAGACAGCCTTCCAGGCCCTAAAGGACGCCCTGTCCAGCCCGCCCGTGCTACAGGCAGCCGACTTCACGCGGCCGTTTGTAGTACAGACCGACGCCAGTGACTTCGGCCTCGGTGCGGTGCTCAGCCAGGTGGACTCTGCGAGCCAAGAGCACCCAGTCTTGTACCTGAGCAGGAAGCTGTTACCACGGGAAGTGGCCTATTCCACGATGGAAAAGGAGTGCCTGGCCATAGTGTGGGCCCTGCAGCGTCTGCAACCCTATCTATACGGGCGCCACTTCATCGTGGAGACGGACCACAATCCCCTCAGCTGGTTACACACTGTCTCTGGGACGAATGGGCGATTGTTGCGATGGAGCCTTGCGCTCCAGCAATACAACTTCACCATTCGCCACAAAAGGGGCCGGGACCACGGTAACGCAGACGGGCTGTCCCGACAAGGAGAGGTCGCGGACGGGCACACGGGGGAACACCGGAGTGTGCTGCCCCCTAGCGCCCTCAAAAGGGGGGAGGTGTGAGGCAAATCCCGGGATATGAAGATGAATTATGACTTCCAGTCATAATCGCTCATCACTCCCTGGCAGTGCCCCCCTCCCTTCTTGTTCTCAATGTCCAGCATCTGTGAAGGTGTTACACCTCCATGGCCATCTCCTGTGATATGGAGATGAGATGATGTGGGAACAATGGACACAGGATGACTCCCTGCCGTGACCCTGTGGTAGGAGCTGCTATCTAATTAGCAAGGCTATGGAAGTATCCAGACAGAACGACTCCAGTAAAAAATGGTTCATATCTCGCAAGCCATATTTCCGATAAATATGGCAACCATAAAAATGGTGTCTCCGCATGCGGACGATGCTGGCACACCCTTTTTATGGGAGCGGGAGCTTGGGAAATACCCCAGGCGTGATATCAGCCAATGTGGAACTAGTAGACAAGTCATGAAACCTCTCATTCTGTAGCTAAATTCATAACTGTCACAATGAGAGCATTGGCGTCCGCCTACGACGCTCCCAGGCCAAGTTATGGCCATATTCCATGTTGTGGATTTTGTCCATAACTCCAGCCAGGGGTGGAGCAGTGCTCCCTCTGAGGTCACTAAGGTAGGAGGGGACCTGGATTTGCCCAGGTTGATAACCCTACTTCGGCCATTTTCCAGTGTTCTTTCGCTGGGGGTCACGTGTAGGAAACATCTGTGGGAGTTCCTGGAAACCTGGCCTACAGCGCCCCCCTGTGGCCAGACGCACAAGGTAACTGCGGGAACTGTGTATGCCTGTTTGTAAACCATGCTTTATCTGTAACTGTACTCTGACATATGTATATTCTGTAGATTCCCTATTGTATATATTGTAGTTTCTAGTGTGCTTTAGGCTGATTAAATTATATAATTAATCTTGGGCTGTTCTGTTATCTCGATCTTGAATCCCACGTCTGTGTGTTCGGCTAATAGTTACCGTGAAGCGGTTGGTGGCAGCGAGTTGTGCCAAGGATTATTGTGGGGAGGCCAGTGAGATTCGGGGAGGTTTTATATATTCCGCCCGCGGAGGTCGGGGGAATATATACCCTACTCTCACCGGGGACCCTTCAATAATCGGCATAAGTAGTATAGCGGCCTCCTTGCTTATTGCCGGGCAATTCCATAATTGGCCTGACTATAAGAGGGGCGCTAGAGAGCGCGTCACGTGCTCTGTCTGTCGGTCGGGAGGTATAAAGGAGGGGTGACCCCCACTTGTTACCCCCCGATTGTGACGTACTGGTAGCCAGCGCGGGGGATTTCTGAGTGACCCCCCCGGTGGTTTGTGACAATATATTACAAAGTTGCTTATTTCCATGTGTATTATTGATTTAAGAAATACATTTTTAAATGACACTTACGCTTTAATCTGTTTGAACGTTCTAACTATATTTCCTGAGATGCCCACGGTTTGGGCAGCATAAATCACCTGACAGGTTCCCTTTTAATAAGTCTTCCCCAATGTCCAAATATAACAGATGTGTTATGCATTTAGTGAATGTTTCCTATCTTAACTTTCGTCTGCTTTGTAGGTTATTTAAGATGTCTGCTAAACTGAAGCTAAAGAGGAAGAAATGTGTAACCACAGCTCAGGGTGGACAAGAGGTGGAGCCCACACTACAACCCCCATCGGCACTTGGCTTGTGAGTTGCTGCTTTGATATTGCATTTTTTTTATATATACAAGTGGTAAAAACAAACTGTTGGTTTACTGTATAAATCAAATGCAAACGTTATATAAATGGTGTTTCTAGCTATAATCTTAATGTGTTGTGATCTACCAGAATGTTATGAATGTAATCTGTCACAAAGTTTTTTTTTCTATGTAATCTGAGAGCAGCAAGGTGTAGGGGCTGAGACCCTGATTTTAGTGAGGTCACTTATTGCTCTGCATGCTGTCATTTTGATAAAATGTGTTTTATCTGCTGCATATCTAGTAGTGCTCAGGATGCCGAGCTGTATATAACCCCATCTACACAATCGATTTTTGCAGCTTTTTTTCAATTCAAACAGCTGCCAATTCGTGTTGGGGCGAGATTACTGTATACAGAGTAGTTGACCAGGAAATGGCGAGAACTTTGGGTCAATGTAGTAGAAGGTGATCCCCAAATGTTCCCTAATTTACAAAACCCTCCACCAGGCTTCAATCTACCAAGGAAAACATGGGTTACTATAAATCGTATCAGAACAAACTTTGGCGTCTGTGCAGATTTTATGTAATGGGGAAAATATGACTCTCCGACCTGTGACTGTGGAGCAGATCGTCAAACTATCCAGCACATTGTTGAGGAGTGCCCCCTGAGATCCTACCATGGTGACAAGAAGGATTTCTATATTGTAAATGATAACGCTATTGCATATATAGAAAATCTTGATATTCAAATTTGATTTTTATCCTTTTGATATTTTTCAATCACTGTCTATTGTCTGGTGTTTATTTTTATATGATGGTAAGATATACGTTCATACGATTAAATAAAGTTGACCAGGAGGCACAAGACACCTAGTCCTGTAGTGATAATCTCTTGCTGATAAAACATTGGGCAACTTGTTGCAGTACAATATTATTAATAAGTGACACATCACTGGAATCAGGCTGTCAGGCCCATCGGCACACCCGTGACGTGATTGCGGGGTGCAGATGTGTTGTCATGACAGCAAGGGCTCAGCTGATGACCCCTGTGTTTGTCATGACGAACTTCCTGTGAACACCGGCTGAGTGCCAACCTTCATTTAACCCCTTCACCCCGGCCACTAAAACACCCTAATGACCGGGCCACTTTTTTGTAATTTTGACCAGTGTCACTTTGACAGGTTATAACTCTGGAACGCTTCAACGGATCCTGGCGATTCTGAGATTGTTTTTTCGTGACATATTGTACTTAATGTCAGTGGTAAATTTAGGCCGATATTTTTTGCGTTTATTTGTGAAAATGTAGGAAATTTTGCTAAAATTTTGAAAATTTAGCAATTTTCAAACTTTGAAAATTTATGCCCATAAATCTGAGAGATATGTCACACAAAATATTTACTAAATACCATTTCCCACCTGTCTACTTTACATCAGCGCAATTTTCGAAACAATTTTTTTTGTTTCGTTAGGAAGTTAGAAGGGGTCAAAGTTCATCAGCAATTTCTCATTTTTCCAACAAAATTTACAAAATAATTTTTTTTAGGGACTACATCACATTTGAAGTGACTTTGAGAGGCCTAGGTGACAGAAAATACCCAAAAGTGAACTGATTTTGGTTTGCAATGTATTCCTCCTGTTGGTAGCTGTTCACACTCAGTTGCCTCACCCCTTTCCACAGGCAATGCTAATTAAGCACCATAATTGGATCTGGTCCGCCTTTATCAATGGTTGCTGTCTGGCACTGGGAGGGTCAGTTCTGATTATAGTCCTGGTATGTGTAGAGCTTGCTCCACATGCTGGGACCTAGGCTGGCCTCTATCCATAATTGCCTCTTTTGCAACATGGAAGCGGCCTATATACAGGCTACAGGTATGTGTGCTCCATTATGGTTCTGCTTTTAACTTTATCTAGGAGGCCGCATGGCACATGAAATACATAATATAGTGTAGGACCCCCCTATTGAGATTTGCCGTGACGTTGGCAGGGGTGGCTCAAAGAATTGATCAATTATTTGCTAAAAATCTCATTTTTTTATTGTAGTACAGTTGGAATCTGTGAATTTGCACTTTTTATATGATGCATGCCAATTTCAGATCGTGCAGGCTCCTTTTTCTCTGTTGCTTAAACTAGGTAGCTTTTTTCTTCACAAGGGTATCAGGAAAAAATACACCATGAAATTTATAGTGCATTTTTTCCTGAGTACGACGATACCTCATATATGGTGGAAAGTAATTGTTTGGGCACATGGCGGGGCTCAGGAGAGAAGGAGCACCATTTGACAGCAAAATTGGTTGGAATCATTAGCTGATGTAATGTTGCATTTGGAGAACCCCTGAGGTGCCTAAACAATGGAGCTCCCCCACAAGTGACCCCATTTTGGAAACTAGACCCCTCAAGGAGTTTATCTAGATGTTTAGCGAGCCCCAAGGGGCTCCACAGAAGTTGATAATGTTGAGCCATGAATACAATTTTTTTTTTTTTTTTTCACCACAAAACTGTTACTTGAACCAGGTAGCTTTTTTTTTTCACAAGGGTATCCGGAAAAAATGCACCATAAAACGTATTGTGCAATTTCTCCTGAGTACCCAGATACCTCATATGTGGTGGAAAGTAATTGGGCGCATGGCAGGGCTCAGAAGAGAAGGAGCACCATTTGACAGCAAAATTGGTTGGAATCATTAGCGGATACCATGTCACGTTTGGAGACCCCCTATGGTGCCTAAACAGTGGAGCTCCCCCGCAAATTACTCCATTTTGGAACTAGACCCCTCAAGGAATTTATCTAGATGTTTGGTGAGCTCCTTGTACCCCCAGGGGCTCCACAGAAGTTGATAACGTTGAACCGTGAAAATTATTATTTTTTTTTTTACCACAAAATTTTTGCATCAACCAGGTAGCTTTTTTTTTTACAACGGTACCAGGAAAAACTGTGCCATAAAACGTATTGTGCAATTTTTCCTGAGTACGCAGATACCTCATATGTGGTGGAAATCAATTGTTTGGGCGCATAGCGAGGCTTAGAAGAGAAGGAACGCCATTTGACTTTTCAAACGCACAGACGCGGTGCACTGATCGGCCGCTGCAGGACGCACGGTCGGATGAGATACAAAAAGCGTCGGGGATACGGAAAAAAAAAAAGGTCACGCCAAAAATTGAGCAGGGATGCTGATCCGTTATGTGCATCCGTGATCAGCGCTCGGCCGGGACGCACGCGACAGATGCGATACAACAAGCGTAGGGGATATGGGAAAAAAAAGTCAAGCCGGAAACTGACCACGGATGCAGATACGTTATCTGCATCCCTGATCAGCGCTCGGCGTGACGCACGGACGGACGGATGAGGTGTAAAAATGGACAGGGGATACAGAAAGAAAAAAAAAAATTATACCCACAGTACCCAGAGGATTAGCAGGAGGATCACTGACCAGAAGAACTGCAGGAGAAGATGGACAGCTTTACAGGAGCAGCAGGCAGGACGTTGGACAGATCAGCAGAAGACCCAGGAAGGACCCAGCGATGGAGGCAGATGTGATCGAGCCAGTGAAGACCTCGGACGACCCGGTGAAGGCAGGTAAGAGGACCTCGGGGGGAGAGCAGAGGGGGAGGGGGAGAGCAGAGGGGGAGAGCAGAGAGGGATACCGGTGAACAGAGGCAGAAGGAAGGAAGCAGAATAGAGCTCACGGAGGAGGCAGGCAGATCGCGGCGGGGGAGGGGGGTGGCAGATTGGGATGTCGGGGGGCAGATCGGGGCGTGGGGGGGCAGATCGCAGGGGCGGCACGGGCAGGGGCCATTCCAGGAGCGCGCAGGGGCTGCAAGGTGAGCACAATACTCACGTGGAGCAGGAGCGGTGACATCAGCGGCGGCGGCAGCAGCAGCGGTGGCGTGGTACCACAAGTACCAGCCAGTGCACGCTGCACACATGTTGGGGGAGGGCTCGCAGACCAGCACAAGCCTGGGGAGGGCTGCCACCTGCAGATCAGACCGCCCCTCTGCACACTGATTGGAGCGATTGCGCATCATAGCACGATTGCTCCCATCAGTGCTGCAGGGGCTGGGGGCGACATGTTAGAGCTCTAGCTATGATCTCCTGCAGCTGCTGCGGCACCTCATAGCCAGATCTCACAGTATCGCTCTAATTCAGGCGTTATTTTTGCCGAAATCAGTGCGAACGATGTGGTTGGCGGTTCAGATTTGAACAGCCAATCACATCGATCGTCGATTGGGGGGGTGGCGATGCCACCGCCTCTGGGGTCAAGCAAAGGTCCCCTGCTGTAAGAAACAGCAGGGGACATCATTTGAAAGCCGTTGCTATGGCCACGGCAATCAAATGAACTTTAGGCAGTAAAGTTACGTCCCTAGTCGTTAAGTCACGTTAAAATAGGACGTAATTCTACTGCCCACGGTCGTGAAGGGGTTAAGATCGTGATTTCAGCTGTATAGAGCAGTGCTGATGCTAATTCTGCTTTGTACAGCACAAGCGATTGAATGGCTGCCGCTTCAAGTCCCCTAAGGGGACTAAAAAAATGCAATAAAAAGATCTAGATGAAAAAAACCCCACAAGTTCAAATCACCTCCCTTTTTGCCCCATTGAAAATAAAAAAAAAATAAAATACACATACTGTATTTCGTTTTATAAGGGTACGTGCCCACGATGAGGACTCGCTGCGTCCTGGATGCAGCGGGTCCTGACCTGTGGGGCTGCGAGTCTCCTCCGCAGGAGACCACAGCTGTTCGTACCCATGATCAGGGTTCAGTGCGCTGCAGTCTCTCGCTTGTATTCTCTCTACGGAGGACGCATGTGAATCCGCAGCAAACAATTGACATGCTGTGGCTTGGAAAGCCACACCACAGGTCAGTATTTGCTGCGGAAAAAAAACAAGCACAGTGGGCATGGGATGTTCAGAAATCCCGTCCACTATGCTTGTACTGTAGAACACAGCGTTTTGAAAACACGCTACATCCAAAATGCTGCAAACACTGATCGTGGGCAAGCACCCTAAGACGCACCGGATTATAAGACGCACCCCAAATTTAGAGATAAAAACAGGTAAATGGTAAAAAATGTAAATGGTAAAAACACAGGTAAAAAATGGGATCTGTCTTATACACCAGTGTTGTCTTATCGGAGGGGGACAGCAACGGTGGTGGAGTGCAGTCACAGGACGCAGGGGCGATGTTGTCACCGGTGGGGTCTGTGCTGTCAGCGGTGAGGTCTGTGCTGTCAGCGGTGGGATCTGTGCTCTCAGTGTAAGCAGCGGTGGCTGTGTGGAGCAGGCCTGTGCGGCAGGTGTCCCAGATGCTCTGTCGGTAGTCCGGGCTTCAAAGAAATGACGCCAGTAGTGGCACGTGCACAGAAGAAGCTCTCAGCCAAGAGCTCCATCTGCGCACGCGCTGACTCCAGGCGCAATCATTTGAAGCCATAGCATCTGGAACACCCAACGCAGATTCCGCTGCCAGCATAGCCACTGCAGATGGTCTGCCGTCCGCACAGAGAGGCAGCTGGCCGCACAGACAGCCCCCCCCGCGCCATTTCTCCACTTCCCGGTAAGCTATATTTGGATTTTAAGACGCACCCCTCATTTTCCTCCCAAATTTTTGGGAGGAAAACTGCGTCTTGTAATAAAAAAAATACGGTATTTCGTATCGCTGCTCTCAGAAATGTCCAAACTATCAAAACATAAAATAAATTAATCTGATAAGTAAACAGTGTAATGGAAAATAAATTCAAAACTCCAGATTTTTTTTTTTTTTTTGGCCACTTCAACAGACACCAATAAAATGCAATAAGAGGCGATCAAAACGTTGCAACTATCCCAAAATTTATCTGTAAAAACCTCAGCTGAGGACTCCTATAATAAAGCATCACACAGCCCCAGATCCTGAAAAATAAAAATGTTAGGGTCTCAGAAAATGACGCTAAATGTGTTTGTTTTTTTTGTTTTTGTTTTTTTTTTCCCACCACTTGAATAAAATAAAAACTCTAAGGGTATGTGCGCACGTTGCTTTTTACCTGCTTTTTACCGCTTTTTTGCTGCTTTTTCTTCTGCGCTGTTTAATGCCAAAATGGATGTGTTCTTCTATTCAAGCAAAGTCTATGGGAATTTGGGTTTCTTGTTCACACTGTTGTTCAAAATGCTGCCTTTTTGAGGCAGAACTTTGGTCAAAAACTCAGCTTTTCAAAGAAGCAACATGTCAATTGTTTTTGCCATTTGGGTTTTGCACTGCAAAGCTGAGTTTTTGACCAAAGTTCTGCCACAAAAAGGCAGCAATTTGAACAACATAGTGTGAACAAGAAACCCAAATTCCCATAGACTTTGCTTGAATAGAAGAACACATCCATTTTGGCATTAAACAGCGCAGAAGAAAAAGCAGCAAAAAAGCAGGTAAAAAGCAACGTGCGCACATACCCTCAATGTTTGGTGTCTATGTAATTGTACTGACCTGGAGAATCATACTGCCAGGTCAGTTTTACCATAGAGTGAACATGGTAAATAAAAAAAAAAAATGATGGAATTCCACTTTTCTTTGTCGCTCCATTGGGAGACCCAGACAATTGGGTGTATAGCTTCTGCCTCCGGAGGCCACACAAAGTATTACATTTTAAAAAGTGTAACCCCTCCCCTCTGCCTATACACCCTCCCGTGCATCACAGGCTCCTCAGTTTTATGCTTTGTGTGGAAGGAGGCACACATCCACTCATGCATTCTCAGATTAGTTATATCGGTTGGAAGAAAAGAGGACCCCCACGGGGCCCCCGGCATGCTCCCTTCTCACCCCACTACGTCGGCGGTGCTGTTAAGGTTGGGGTACCCATTGCGGGTACAAAGGCCGGAGCCTCATGCCGTTTTCCTTCACCATCCCTTAGTGGCTCTGGGAGAAGTGGGATCCTTACCGGTCATCCATTCACTGGGACCGGGCTCCCTCCGCAGCCCCTGTGGGAATCTGCTGGACAGGAGTCTATTTATCCTCAGGGACCGGGCCCTGCATCTATAAGGTACTCTGTCCCCATGGGGACTGTGCATGGAGCACCTGCTTCCCGGACGCTGCAGCAGCTGCTGATTTGTGAAGACCGGGGGACTTCCGCGCCGACCGCGCCTGCTTGTCGGCCGCGGTTTTAAATTTAGTCCCCGGCTTCATCGCGGCCTAGTAGCAAAAATCCCGCCCCCGGACCTGCCTGTCAGGGGTAAGGGCGGGACGGCCGGCCTGATGTCGGCTGTGAGGGCAGGAGCGTCCTGGATGTGTCCTCCCCCCTCACTGATCACTGTGGGGACCCCAGATTCCCGCACTTTTCTAGCACCGCCCACGGCTCCACTCCTCCCCTGAGAGCTCCGGCAGCCATGTTTTTTGGCATTCTGCCGGTGGAGGATTATCTGAGAAGAGCTCTGCAGCTCTGGGAGACCTAAGGCAGGGAATCTGGAGGACACACACCCCGCTTTTTAGCGGTCGGTAAGCCACACCGGTCACCCGATGCTGGTCCCCCCCCCAGGGTGCCGGAATAGATACGTGTTTATATGCATATTTCTGTTCGGTCGGGCTGTATACCCCTTCCCATATACCCTCAGTGATCACTCGCCTAGGACACAACAGCATGTCGTCCACAAGGAGCAAAGGTGCTAAGGCACAGGGTTTTTTTTTTTTTTGCGACCTGTACCTCTTGTAGGGCTATGTTACCTGCGGGTTCCACCTACCCTCACTGTGAGCAATGCTCGACCCCTGTTTTGCTTGCTCAGCCGGAGCCTAGGTCACTAGTGGACCCCTCGGCTCATGTAGACCCACCTGCTCCCCCTGTCCAGGCGGCAGGGACAGAGTTTGCTACGTTTGCTGAGAAACTCTCTGAGTCACTTTCACAATCCATGGCTCAGTCTATGGACAAATGGTCTGCCAAGCTGCTGGAAGCTTTGCAGTCCAGACCGGTCCTTACACAGGCCCCGGGCCCCGTTAGCTCGTCGCCTCCAGGCCCCTCTCGCTCCGCGCCGCAGCGCGCTCCCAGGTTGGGCCCTAGGTCCCACGCGGAGGAATCCTGCCCGGAACACAGTCCCAGACAGACTAAGCGGGCCCGCTGGGAATCTTCCCCGACCTCTTCACGCTGCTCGGGTTCCCAGCTCGAGGACTCTCTGGAGGACGAGGCGGACGTCGCAGCTCAGGGCTCTGAACCTGACGTTGCACCCAATCTTGATACACCTGAAGGGGACGCCTTAGTAAATGATCTTATTTCGTCCATCAACCAGGTGTTAGATCTGTCTCCCCCGCCTCCACCTGTAGAGGAGTCGGCTTCTCAGCAGGAGAAACACCAGTTTCGGTTCCCCAAACGTACACGCAGTGCGTTTTTCGATCACTCTAATTTCAGAGATGCTGTCCAGAAGCCTAGAGCGGTTCCGGACAAGCGCTTTACTAAGCGCCTTACTGACACACGTTACCCCTTCCCCTCTGACGTAGTTAAGGGTTGGGCTCAGTGTCCCAAGGTGGATCCTCCAGTCTCTAGATTAGCGGCTAGATCTGTGGTATCTGTTGCAGATGGCTCATCGCTAAAGGATGCCACTGACAGGCAGATAGAGCTCCTGGTGAAATCCATCTATGAAGCCACGGGCGTGGCTTTTGCCCCGGCCTTTGCAGCCGTGTGGGCACTACAAGCTATCTCAGCTTGTATGGCTGAGATTAATGCTGTAACACGTAATTCTGCTCCGCAGGTTGCGTCTCTGACTTCTCAAGCGTCAGCTTTTTCTTCCTACGCCATGAACGCAGTCCTAGACTCTGCTAGCCGTACAGCGGTGGCATCCGCTAATTCTGTGGCAGTCCGCAGGGCCATGTGGCTGCGCGAAAGGAAGGCAGACTCGGCCTCCAAGAGGTTCTTAACCGGTTTGCCGTTTTTCTGGCGACCGATTGTTTGGCGAACGATTGGATGAGATTATTAAGGAATCCAAGGGAAAGGACTCTTCCTTACCCCAGTCCAAACCTAAGAGACCTCAGCAACGGAAAGTCCAATCGAGGTTTCGGTCCTTTCGTCCCTCCGCCAAGCCCCAATCCTCTTCATCCAGCAGGCCGGAGAAAGGCCAGAGGAACTCCTATGCGTGGCGGTCTAAGTCACGCCCCCAAAAGGCCGCCGGAGGCGCTGCCTCCAAGGCGGCCTCCTCATGACTCTCGGCATCCCCGAACCGCATCCTCGGTCGGTGGCAGGCTCTCCCGCTTTTGCGACGCCTTGTGGCCACACGTTCAAGACCGATGGGTGAGAGACATTCTGTCTCACGGTTACAGGATAGAGTTCAGCTCTCGTCCTCAGACTCGGTTCTTCAGAACCTCTCCGCCCCCCGCTCGGGCCGAAGCACTTTTTCAGGCAGTGGACACTCTGAAGACAGAGGGAGTTGTGATCCCTGTTCCCCCTCAGGAACAAGGTCGCGGCTTTTACTCCAACTTGTTCGTGGTGCCAAAGAAGGACGGATCATTCCGCCCCGTCCTGGACCTCAAACTGCTCAACAGACGTGAGCACCAGACGGTTTCGGATGGAATCTCTCCGCTCGGTCATCGCCTCGATGTCACAAGGAGACTTCCTAGCATCGATCGACATCAAGGATGCTTATCTCCATGTGCCGATCGCACCCGAACATCAACGCTTCTTGCGTTTCGCCATCGGGGACGAACACCTTCAGTTCGTGGCATTGCCATTTGGCCTGGCGACAGCCCCACGGGTGTTCACCGAAGTTATGGCATCCGTTGTGGCGGTCCTTCACTCCCAGGGCCACTCGGTGATTCCCTACTTAGACGATCTCCTAGTCAGGGCACCTTCTCGGGTGGCGTGTCAAGACAGCCTTACAGTCGCTCTGGCGACTCTCCAGCGGTTCGGGTGGATAATCAACTTCCCCAAATCCCAGTTGACACTGACCCAATCACTGACTTACCTCGGGATGGAGTTTCATACTCAGTCAGCGGTAGTCAAGCTACCGCGGGACAAACAGCTTTCTCTACAAGCAGGGGTGCAATCTCTTCTTCGGAGTCACTCATACCCCTTGAGGCGCCTCATGCACTTCCTGGGGAAGATGCTGGTGGCAGCGATGGAGGCAGTGCCGTTCGCGCAATTCCATCTGCGGCCACTCCAATGGGACATTCTCCGCAAATGGGACAGGAGGTCGACTTCCCTAGACAGGAACGTCTCTCTGTCCCTTGCAACCAAGACGTCTCTTCAGTGGTGGCTCCTTCCCAATTCTCTATCGCAAGGAAAATCCTTCCTACCCCCAACCTGGGCTGTGGTCACCACGGACGCGAGCCTGTCAGGGTGGGGAGCGGTTTTCCTCCACCACAGGGCTCAGGGAACCTGGACTCCGGTAGAGTCCTCCCTTCAGATCAATGTTCTGGAGATAAGGGCAGTGTATCTAGCCTTATTGGCCTTCCATCGGTGACTGGAGGGCAGACAGATCCGTATACAGTCGGACAACGCCACTGCCGTCGCATACAATCAACCGTGGGCGCTTCCAGACCGCCCAGACTTGCTGTCACAAGGGCCGTTTTTCCATCTGAATTCCGTGGCCCTCAACCTGACTGTGTGGCCATTGAGTCCTGGCTCCTAGCGTCTTCAGGATTATCTCAGGATGTCATTGCCACTATGAGACAGGCCAGGAAACCAACGTCCGCCAAGATCTATTACAGATCTTGGCGAATCTTCTTTTCTTTGTCGCTCCATTGGGATACCCAGACAATTGGGTGTATAGCTACTGCCTCCGGAGGCCACACAAAGTATTACACTCAAAAGTGTAAGGCCCCTCCCCTTCTGGCTATACACCCCCAGTGGGATCACTGGCTCACCAGTTTTGTGCTTTGTGCGAAGGAGGTCAGACATCCACGCATAGCTCCACTGTTTAGTCAGCAGTAGCTGCTGACTATATCGGATGGAAGAAAAGAGAGCCCATACTAAAGGGCCCCCAGCATGCTCCCTTCTCACTCCACTCTTGTCGGGTGTTTGTTAAGGTTGAGGTACCCATTGCGGGTACGGAGGCTGGAGCCCACATGCTGTTTTCCTTCCCCATCCCCCTGAGGGCTCTGGTGAAGTGGGATCTTACCGGCCTCCAGGCACTGAGGCCGTGCTCCATCCACAGCTCCTGGGAATCTGCTGGACATGGAGCGGAGTATCCTCAGGGACATGGCCCTGCTACGTTAAGGTACTCTGTGTCCCTGTGGGGACCGCGCAGACACACGGCAGCATTGCTGGGTGTGTTAGTGCGCCAGGGACGGCGGCGCTGCCCGCACTAGTGCCATCGCACACTACAGCTTGCTGGGTGTGTTAGTGTATTAGGGGACTACCGCGCTAACCGCCGTTGCCATTTTTATTTCGGGCGCGGCTGGGACTTGGGGTGCGCCGGGGACTTCCGCGCCGACCAAGGCTTATATGCCGGCCGCGCTTATCAACTCGAGTCCCCGGCTTGCGCGGCCTAGTCTCACTTCGTTTCCGCCCACAGACCTGCCAGTCGGGGTAGGGGCGTGACGCTGCACAGCACGGCAGCGCTGAGAGCTGGAGTATGCTTTGCATACTCCACCCCTCTCACTGTGTGAACTGGAAACCGGCAGCGCTGAGAGCTGGAGTATGCTTTGCATACTCCACCCCTCTCACTGTGTACGCTGTGAAGCCGGATTCCCGCATTTTCTCAGGCACGCCCACGGCTTCCTCCTCTACACAGGACGCCGGCAGCCATTCTTGTCAGTGTTTTCTGTAGCGACAGAAGAGACAAGTTTAGGAATCCCTGGCAGGGATTCGGATAGTCACACAACCGCTGTGACCAGGCGTTAAACAGCACCTGTGGGGCTGACTCCACTAGTGCCGAAGTGCACATATACATATATGCTTATTCACTATGCATTGCACTGTTTGGTGGCATTTTTGTATATACCCTCCTTGATTGTGCGTAGGACATAACAGCATATTGTCTGTGTAAAACAGAGGTGCAGAAGCACATGTTTTCTATGCAGCCGGTACAGCATGTACGGCTATATAGCCGGCAGTGTACATAGACCCCCATTGTATACTACGGAGTCTCTGCTAACCGTCCAGGACATGGGGACGGAGCCTGCAGTATTTACTGACAGATTTTCTGAGACTATGGCTATGAGACTAGAAGCCTTGCAGTCCAGACAAGTCTCTCAAACCCATGGCCACTGTTCATCATTATCCATGGTCCCCCTCAGTGGGAACAACTTTGAGCTCCGAGGAGTCATGTGCTTCCCAGAGTGATCTGACACGGACGACAGTCCCAGATAGTCTGAGAGGCTCACTATGAGCGGCCATCGACTTCATCACACTAGTCAGGGTCCCAGCAAGCGGACTCTCTGTGTGATGTGGCGGAGGTAGCTGCTCAAGATCTAATCCTGAGACCGCTCTCAATCTGGATACACCTGATGGTGACGCCATAGTCAATAATCTCATAGCGTCCATCAATAGAATGTTAGTTATTTCTCCCCCAGCTCCTCCAGTGGAGGAGTCAGCTTCATAGCAGGAGAAATTCCATTCACGTATCCCAAGCGTAAATTAAATACTTTCCTTGACCACCCTGACTTTACACAGGCAGTCCAGGAACACCACGCTTATTCAGTTAAGCGCTTCTCCAAACGGCTGAGGATACACGTTATCCCTACCCCCTGACGTGGGCAATGGCTGGACCCAGTGTCCCAAGGGGCATCCTCCAATCTCCAGCTTGCAGCTAGATCCATAGTTGCAGTGGAAGATGGGGCTGCACTTAAAGATGCCACTGACAGACAGAGGGATCTCTGGTCGAAATCCATCTATGAGGCTATCGGCGCGCTGTTAGCTCCAGCATTCGCAGCCGTAGAGGCACCCCAAGCTACTTCAGCTTGTCTTACACAGATGGACACGGTCACACGTACATCTGTTCCGCAAGTGTCATCCTTAACCGCCCAAATGTCTGCATTTGCGTCTTATGCGATTAATGCTGTCCTGGACTCTACGACCCGTACGGCAGTGGCGTCCGCTCACTCCGTGGTTTTACGCAGGGCCTGGGTGTTAACTGAATGGAAGGCAGATTCTGCTTCCAAAAAAGGGCTTAACCAGTTTGCCTTGTTCTGCTGACCGACTGTTTAGTGTGCGTGAGATGTAATCATTAAACAGTTCAAGAGTAAGGATTCTTCCTTACCTCAGTCCAGACAAAACAAACCCCAACATACCAAGGGACAGTCGGGGTTTTCGGTCTTTTCAAGGCTCGGGCAGGTCCCATTTCTCCTCGTCCAAAGAGGACTCAAAAGGATCAGAGGAGCTCAGTTTCTTGGCGGGCTCAGTCACGCCCAAAAAAGACAGCCTGAAAACCCACTTCCAAGAGGCTTCCTCATGACTTGCGGCCTCCTCTCTCCGCATCCTCGGTCGGTAGCAGGCTCTCCCGCCTTGGCGATATTTCGCTGTCACAGGTCAAAGACCGTTGGGTGAGAGACATTCTGTCTCACGGGTACAGGATAGAGTTCAGTTCTCGTCCTCCAACTCAATTCTTCGGAACTTCTCCACCTCCCGACCGAGCCGATGCTCTTCTGCAGGCGGTGGGCACTCTAAAGGCACAACGAGTGGTGACCCCCGTTCCTCTTCAGGAACAAGGTCACGGTTTTACTCCGAATTATTTGCGATGCCAAGAAAGGACGAGTATTTCCGTCCCGTTCTGGATCTAACACGGCTCAACCAGCTCGTGAACACCAGGCGGTTCCGGATGTAATCCCCCGCTCCGTCATCGCCTCAATGTTTCAAGGAAATTTCCTAACATCGATAGACGTCAAGGATGCTTATCCCCACGTGCCGATTGATCCAGAGCTCCAGCGTTTCTACGCTTTGTTATAACACGCGAACACCTTCAGTTCGTAACTCTGACTTCCGGCTGGCGATAGCCCCACGGGTCTTCGCTAAGGTCATGGCAGCAGTAGTACCAGTCCTGCAATCTCAAGGTCACTCTGTGATCCCGTGTTTGGGAGATCTACTTGTCAAGGCACCCTCTTAAGGAACATGCCAACACAGCTGAACGTTGCGCTGGAGACTCTCCAGAGTTTCGGGTGGATCATCAACTTTTCAAAGTCAGATCCGACCCCGGGCCAATCACTAACATATCTAGGCATGGAGTTTCATACTCTCTCAGCGATAGTGAAGCTTCCGCTAGACAAACAGCGTTCACTACAGACAAGGCTGCAATCTCTCCTTAGGATCAGTCGCACACTTTGAGACGCCTCATGCACTTCTCACGTAAGATGGTAGCAATGGCGGCAGTCCCTTTCGCGCAGTTTCATCTGCGTCCACTACAATGGGACATCCTCCGCCAATGAGACGGGAAGTCGACGCCCATCGACAGAGACGTCTCCCTTCTCAGGCGGCCAAAGAATCTCTACGGTGGTGGCTTCTTCCCACCTCATGGTCAGAAAAAAGGTCCTTCCTACCCCCATCCTGGGCGGTAGTTACGACAGGCACGAGTCTGTCAGAGTGGGGAGCAGTTTTTTCTCTGCCACAGGGCTCAAGGTACGTGGATTCAGCAAGAGTCCACCCTTCAGATCAATGTTCTGGAAATCAGAGCAGTGTATCTTGTCCTACAAGCCTTCCAGCAGTAGCTGAAAAGCAAGCACATCCGAATTCAGTCGGATATCTCCACAGCGGTGGCATACATCAACCACCACGGAAGAACACGCAGCATCCACCATATCCGCAGTTCACATCCCAGGCGTGGTAAACTAGGAAGCAGACTTCCTCAGTCGCCAGGGTATGGACGCAGGGGAATGGTGTCTTCACCCGGACGGGTTTCAGGAGATCTGTCGCCGCTGCGGGATGCCGGACGTCGACATAATGGCGTCACGGCACAACAACTTTGTTCCGGCTTCATAGCACAGTCTTACGATCATCGAGCTCTGGCGGCGGACGCCTCAGTTCAACATTGGTCGCAGTCCCGGCTACCTTATGTGTCCCACCTCTGGCATTGTTGCCCAGAGTGCTGCGCAAGATCAAGTCCGACTGTCGCCGCGCCATCCTCGTCGCTCCAGATTGGCCGAGGAGGTTGGGGTTCCCGGATCTGTGGTACCTCACGGTAGGCCAACCGTGGGCACTGCCAGACCGACCAGACTTGCTGTTTCAAGGGCCCCTTTTTTCCATCTGAACTCTGCGGCCCTGAACATGACGGTGTAGCCATTGAGTCCTGGATCATAGCGTCTTCAGGATTATCTCAGGAGTGGTTGTCACCATGACGCAGGCCAAGAAGCCAACGTCCACCAAGATCTATCACAGATCGTGGAAGATATTCTTATCTTGGTGCTCTGCTCAAGGAGTTTCTCCCTGGCCATTTGCGTCGCCTATTTTTCCTTCCTTCCTACAATCTTGGTTGGAAAATGGTTGGTCGCTCAGCTCCCTTGAAGGACAAGTCTCAGCGCTATCTGTATTTTTTCAGAAACGCCTAGCCGACTTCCGCAGGTATGCACGTTCCTGCAGGGAGTTTGTCTTCTCATCACTCCGTACAAGCGGCCATTAGAGCTCTGGAGTCTGAACAAGGTTCTAATGACTCTCTTGAAGCCGCCTTTCGAGCCTTTGAAAGTTGTTTCCCTTTTCCGTCTTTCACAGAAAGTGGTCTTTCTAGTAGCGGTCACGTCTCTTCAGAGAGTGTCCGAGCTAGCAGCGCTGTCATGCAAATCTCCATTCCTGGTCTTCACCAGGACAAGGGGGTTCGGCGTCCGATTCCGGACTTTCTCCCTAAGGTGGTATCCCACTTTCATCTCAATCAAGATATCACCTTACCTTCTTTGTGTCCTCATCCAGTCCATCAATTTGAAAAGGATTTGCATCTGTTGGATCTGGTGAGAGCACTCAGGATCTACATTCCCGCACGGCGCTCCTGTGCCGCCCGGATGCACTCTTTGTCCTTGTCGCTGGTCAGCGTAAAGGGTCGCAAGCTTCCAAATCCACCCTGACTCGGTGGATCACGGAACCAATTCTTGAAACCTACCGTGCTGCTAGGCTCCCGGTTCCCTCAGGGCTGAATGCCCATTCTACCAGAGCCGTGGGTGCGTCCTGGGCATTACGGCACCAGGCTACGGCTCAGCAGGTGTGCCAGGTACCTACCTGGTCGAGTCTGCACACTTTTACCAAGCTTATCAGGTGCATACCTACGCTTCGGCAGACGCCAGCCTAGGTAGACAAGTCCTTCAGGCGGCGGTTGCCCACCTGTACGAAAGGGCTGTTTGACGGCCCTACCACTAGGTATTCTTTTACCCACCCAGGGACTGCTTTTGGACGTCCCAATTGTCTGGGTCTCCCAATGGAGCGACAAAGAAGAAGGGAATTTTGTTACTTACCGTAAATTCCTTTTCTTCTAGCTCCAATTGGGAGACCCAGCGCCCGCCCTGTTTTCTTAGGGTTTTTTTCGGTACACATGTTGTTCATGTGAATGGTTGCAGTTCTCCGACGTTTCTTCGGATTGAATTGGTCTTTAAACCAGTTATTGGCTTTCCTCCTTCTTGCTTTTGCACTAAACTGGTGAGCCAGTGATCCCACTGGGGGTGTATAGCCAGAAGGGGAGGGGCCTTACACTTTTGAGTGTAATACTTTGTGTGGCCTCCGGAGGCAGTAGCTATACACCCAATTGTCTGGGTCTCCCAATTGGAGCTAGAAGAAAAGGAATTTACGGTAAGTAACAAAATTCCCTTCATCCTGGTGCTCTGATAATGGTTTTTCTCCCTGGCCGTTTGCCTTACCCACTTTTCTTTCCTTCCTCCAATCCGGAATGGACAAGGGTTTGTCACTCGGCTCTCTCAAGGGACAAGTATCGGCGCTCTCCGTATTTTTTCAAAAGCGCCTGGCCAGGCTTCCGCAGGTCCGCACGTTCCTGCAGGGAGTTTGCCACATAGTCCCACCTTACAAGCGTCCGCTGGAACCCTGGGACCTTAACAGGGTGCTAACGGCTCTTCAGAAACCACCTTTCGAACCGCTGCGGGATGTCTCTTTATCACGTCTTTCGCAGAAGGTGGCATTTCTAGTGGCAGTTACATCACTCCGAAGAGTGTCGGAGCTTGCAGCACTGTCATGCAAAGCCCCCTTTCTGGTTTTTCACCAGGATAAGGTGGTTCTGCGTCCTGTCCCGGAATTTCTCCCCAAGGTGGTATCCCCTTTTCATCTCAATCGGGATATCTCCTTACCTTCATTTTGCCCTAATCCAATTCACCAATGTGAAAAGGATTTGCACTCTTTGGATCTGGTGAGAGCACTCCGTTTCTACGTGTCTCGCACGGCGCCCCTGCGTCGTTCAGATGCGCTGTTTGTCCTTGTCGCTGGCCAGCGTAAGGGTTCCCAGGCTTCCAAGTCAACCTTGGCTCGGTGGATCAAGGAACCGATTCTTGAAGCCTACCGTTCTTCTGGGCTTCCGCTTCCTTCAGGGCTGAAAGCCCATTCTACCAGAGCCGTGGGTGCGTTCTGGGCATTGCGGCACCGGGCTACGGCTCAGCAGGTGTGTCAGGCGGCTACCTGGTCTAGTCTGCACACTTTCACGAAACACTATCAGGTGCATACCTATGCTTCGGCAGATGCCAGTCTAGGTAGGCGAGTCCTGCAGGCGGCGGTTGCCCACCTGTAAGAGGGGGCCGTTTCGGCTCTTTTTATCGAGGTATTCTTTTACCCACCCAGGGACTGCTTTTGGACGTCCCAATTGTCTGGGTCTCCCAATGGAGCGACAAAGAAGAAGGGAATTTTGTTTACTTACCGTAAATTCCTTTTCTTCTAGCTCCTATTGGGAGACCCAGCACCCGCCCCTGTGCCCTTCGGGCTGGTTGTTCTTTTGTGTACACATGTTGTTCATGTTGAATTGTTCTTTTGGTTCATGTTTCAGTTCTCCGAACATCCTTCGGATTGAATTTACCTTAGACCAATTTATAAGTTTTTCCTCCTTCTTGCTTTTGCACCAAAACTGAGGAGCCCGTGATGCACGGGAGGGTGTATAGGCAGAGGGGAGGGGTTACACTTTTTAAAGTGTAATGCTTTGTGTGGCCTCCGGAGGCAGAAGCTATACACCCAATTGTCTGGGTCTCCCAATAGGAGCTAGAAGAAAAGGAATTTACGGTAAGTAAACAAAATTCCCTTCTTTTTTGCAATTTCACCGCACTTTCGAACTTTTTACCGTTTTTTTTTTGTACTCTATATCGTAAAATTAATGGTTTCATTCAAAAGTATGTCTCACCCCCCAAACAACAAGCCCACATACTGCTATTTTGACAGAAAAATAAAAAAGATATGGCTCTTGGAAGAAAGGGGAGGAAAAATGAAAACGAGCAATGGAAAATTGCCAGGTGATGAAGGGGACAAGGCTTTAAAAATTCAGGACAGACCTGGTGCGATGATATCCTGCTTCTCTGTTGACTGTCCACACAATTTTTTTTTTTCCCTGAGCCAAACTGTTCTGAATGACCAGATGAAGGCTTGGTTAGTTGTGTACTGAGAGCCTTATTTTGAAAATTATTATGAGAGAAAATTATTTTTATTTATTTATTTTTTGGAGGGGGTGGTACCAGCAAAGATCACCCTATGGAGGGATGGGGTGTAGAGAGTGGTACCAGCAAAGATCACCCTTTGTATCATAAGTTCACTTCACCTGATTCTCTGAGAATACCTGCTCTGCTGCAATTTGTGAGTCCTGATGTACCTCAGATTAGGGTTCTGGAAAAATTATTTTTATGATAACTGTGGCATGAATAAGCAATGCTGGTAGAGGGAATAATGTACACCTGTCTAAAATACCCGCTTCCTTTTTGCCCTCTCGGTTAACCTTCAAGGAGATAGAGAAAGCATTATATATGCCACTCGTCTCATAGCCAGGCTGAGGGCTGTATAAAGCTGAATATTTCACAGTCACTGTTTGTTTTCATTTTTCTTAGGCCGGTGTCCCACTTGCGATTACCGCGCGTATATCTCGCGCGAGTGTCACGGTGTATCATCCGTCACAGACTCACACTCTGCTCACAGGAGCGGGTCAGCTGCATAGAGATGCATACAACAGACCCGCTCCTGTGAGCAGAGTGTGAGTCCGTGACGGGTGATGCACCATGAAACTCGCGCGAGATATACGCGCGGTAATCAAAAGTGGGACACCGGCCTTAAAGGGAACCACTCACCAGGATTTTCGTAGATAACCTAAAGCCAGTGCTATACTGGCACTATCAGGCTGATACTATACATACCTTTAGTGGTCAGCTCGGATATATAGGTTTTTGAAGTCGTCACCTTCTTGAGTGACAGCAGCTGAGCCTCAGATAATAGCTGGGAGTATTCATACTTATCCCCTCCCCCTGTTAGAATTAGCATAAGTATTACACAATCGATTTAACTTTTCACTAGCAGGAGCTGTGTGAGGTCATACCCATGTGACCAGAAGGGGTGGGGCCGCAGCCAACAGAAAAATGTTGCTTCCTGGTATCAACTTTGCTGGCTGAGGCCCCACCCCTTCTGGTCACAAGGGTATAACCTCGGAAGGTCCTGCTAGTGAAAAGCTAAGTTAATTGTATAATACTTATGCTAATTCTAACAGGGGGAGGGGATAAGTATGAATACTCCCCAGCTATTATCTGAGGCTCAGCTGCTGTCACTCAAGAAGAAACGATTTTATAAACTTTACTTTCTTGGATTTCAAAACCTATACATCTGAGCTGACCATTACAGGTATGTATAGAATCAGCCTGATAGTGCCAGTACAGCACTGGCTTTAGGATATATAGGAAAATCTTGGTGATTTGTTCCCTTTTAATTATTATCTCCTCAAAGGAGAAGAAATAGTCATTCTTTATCAGTGGAGAAATTTCCCAAGACACTGACACAGCTAGAAACTGCACATCCTCCTCCATTGACCACTGGAAAAATGTAAAGTGCACCAGTAGAAGTCACCTGGCCGACTCTGCCCATGCACCTCATGATTACGTTGATCCAGCAGGGCTGGAGGCAGCTTTCTACACACAGTAGCCGGTGTTTAGTGGCTGTCTAGTGACGAACAAGTGCTAAGTTTTGCTGGTGATTAAGTAACTATAATTTTCTGGCATTTTACATATTTATAACTGTGTTTACAGATAAAAATTGTGTTTTTGTCATTCAGTTCTGAATCCCCAGTGTTGGTATGAGGTTTTCTAACATTTCCACATACTTTAGTATTCAGAGATGTATGGACTCCAGGAATAACATGGATGGCATGCTAATAGCTTACAATATGTGGCCTCCCAAGTGTCTTGATTTTTATTTGCCTCTCTATAATTATGTTTTGGGGCAACACACTGATAAACCTTTCAGCATATGGATACAAAATGTAAATTTAGTTCCTTGATGACAGGTATCTGTTGCTCCTCTTCTAACTGAATTCCAGATGAGGAAATAAAATAATTGCAAAATGCTCCTGCAGTGTTTACCCGCCGCTGGCACACAATTAGCGGGCAGGCGTTTTTCTTTCTCATGGTGATTTTCATTTAAACCTGATTAGTGAAGCCACTTAGGCTGTTAAATTAATTACATTTCTGTGCTGTATTCTTGTCTCGTAATACACCTTGCTTGATGATGGAGGCAACAAGGCTTAAAACCTTGGTGAATTGAAAGCAACCAAGTACTTGAGACTCTCGGAGAGTATAGAAGCCTGGGTGCTCCATAATCTCCCTTGATGTAAGACTATATGTCATTTCCAAGAAGGGGCAAAAGTCTAGATAAAGGGTGAGTCGGTTCAGCAGTGTGTGAACGAGGTCACATGATGTGGGAAGACAGCTGTCAACTGAGTGTGGCCATGGAAAATAGAGCTAAAAACAGGCAGCATCCCCCGAGATGATTGGTTTGTGTTTTCACAGCCAGAGGGAAAGTGGCGCTTTCAGTTGTATAGCATGGATTCTTTTGTTTCAATAGTTTGGGTATGAGCACGCTGTGCATTACAATCTAACTGCTTTGTACATCGCCTAACATACAATTATAAGCTCCCTAAAATGCTGAATGTCCCTGTCTCTTTGTTGAATTGTTCTTGATTTACTTTTTTATAGAGTTTGATTAGATGGTATCGCCCATTAAGTGTGATTCACACTTTTCCTGAAAATTACAGACCATTTATTATGCTAACGTTGTAAATAGTTTTCTATTCATGGTTATATTAGACTATAATAGAAATTTCTAATGGTGTTTATTATCTTCACTGGCTTCAGATTTTATTATTTATTTATTTATTTTTTTTAATTTTCTTTATGCGAGAAGTGAGAACATAAAATGTTTGACATAACAAACCAACACTTACAGTAATGAACATTATGCATCAAATTACATTAATATCATATGAGCATGAATTGAATGGAAATAAAGATGTCCCTGAAAATTAAGAAAAACAGAGGAGGTAAGTGAGATTGTTCATTTAGTCTCACAATTTTTTCACTTTGTAAGAGAGCGGAAAACTAGAGCTGAATCGAAGAAAATAGGGGAGAAAAAAAAAGGTTGCGAGAGGGGTTGGTAAGGGAACATGAATAGGAAATCATCTATTCACAAGAAATGTAGTCAAGGAGAATGAGGTTTCCATATTTTCTGGAGCTTTGAAATTCCATCCAGTGGTACCATGGTTTGTAAAAGGAATCATATGTATTGTTAAGGTCCTCCATATTCGTTAAATCATTGATCCTTGAAATCCAGAGGGACAAGCTAGGTAAATTTGTCGTCATCTAGAGTAGAGGAACACAAGCTCTACTCTACAGCCATTGCCAGGAATCTTAAAAGGGAGCTTTTGTAGTAGACAGACGTTTTGCAAATTTGAAGAAAGGTTCTGAATTGGAATCATCTTTGCTTCATGAGCAGTGACTAGCCTGATTATGAGCCCCAATGGGGACAGTGTTGCTGATGTATGTAAAGTGCTATGGAATTAATAGCGCTATATAAAATAAATATTATTATTATATTATTATGCTTTGTAGAATACGGCAGGATCAGAAGATATGCAGAAAGTTGCCCTCATGGCATCTACAACTCCAACATACAGGATCAATGGAAGGGAACACATTATTTAATTTAGTTGGAACTTTATACCATCTGGACAAGATGTTATGTATCGATTTCTTGCAAACGTGAGCTTATTGATGATTTAGGAGCCAAGGATAGTATATTTTACCCTTTGGTCTGTTGAGCGAGAAATGCCAAAATCAGCCTTCTATTGGGTCAAGAATCCAAGAGGTGGCTGATCTGTTGGATTAACAAGAAAAGAATAAACAGTTGATAATGTATGATGGATTATACCTCCACTTAAACTAAAGCATCGCTAGAAACATCGCTGCTGAGTCACGGTTTTCGTGACGCAACAGCGATCTTGCTAGCGATGTCGCTGTGTGTGACATCCAGCAACGACCTGGCCCCTGCTGTGAGGTCGCCGGTCATTGCTGAATGTCCTGGACCATTTTTTTCAAAGGCGATGTCCTGCTGGGCAGGACGTATCGCTATTTTTGACACTGTGTGTCAGGGTCCCAATGACAGCAGAGATCGTTATACAGGTCGCTACTGCGACCTGTATCGTTACTGAGTCGTTAGTAAGGTCTGACTGTGTGACATCTCACCAGCGACCTCCCAGCGACTTACCAGCGATCCTCATCAGGAAGTATCGTTGTCGGGATCGCTGATAAGTCGTGGTGTGTGACTGCGCCTTAAAGGGAACCAAACATCAGCATTTTCCTGTATAAGGTGCAGCCAGTGCAGTACTGGCACCATCATGCCCAGTGTGTACATACCATCAGGGGGCAGCTCGGGTGATTAGTCAGTGAAATCCAACTTTATAAAGTTTGAAATTTCGTGCACTTTTTGATTGACGTGTGCACCTCTCTGTTAATGTCCGGGCGGGTTATGCAGGAGTTCCCCGCCCCCCCACCAGCCTGTTCCTCCCTCTCTCCTGATGTCCGGGCGGGTTATGCACGTGTTCCCCGCCCCCCCGCGCCGCCTGTTCCTCCCTCCCTCCCTCTGGCTGTATGTAAATATCTAATCTTCAGAAACATGGCGCCGGAGTGGGCCTCTGCACATAGCGCTTATCTCCGGCGCCATGTTTCTGAAGCCCCCGCATTACACAACTTGGTGTCTGAGAGGGCGGCGCATGCGCCCTCGTTTCTTCACAGCCCGTTGTGACCGCGGGAGCGCGCGCGATTAGAACAGGACAGAACAGCTGACCGGAGGACGCGATTACCTGCTGCTCCTGTATCGTGTCGCCCCAGGACACCGGGCCAACACACCAGCCGGTGTGACATCGCTGTGGCGCCGTCCTCTCAGACACCAAGTTGTGTAATGCGGGGGCTTCAGAAACATGGCGCCGGAGATAAGCGCTATGCGCAGAGGCCCACTCCGGCGCCATGTTTCTGAAGATTAGATATTTACATACAGCCAGAGGGAGGGAGGGAGGGAGGCACAGGCGGCGCGGGGGGCGGGGAACACGTGCATAACCCGCCCGGACATCAGGAGAGAGGGAGGAACAGGCTGGTGGGGGGGCGGGGAACTCCTGCATAACCCGCCCGGACATTATCTGCAGAGGTGCACACGTCAATCAAAAAGTGCACGAAATTTCAAACTTTATAAAGTTGTATTTCACTGCCTAAACACCCGAGCTGCCCCCTGATGGTATGTACACACTGTGCATGATAGTGCCAGTACTGCACTGGCTATAGCTTATACACGAAAATCCTGATGTTTGGTTCCCTTTAAGGGTAAGGCCACACGAGTGCTTAATGTGATTGGGCGGCACGGTGGCTCAGTGGTTAGCACTGCAGTCTTGAAGCGCTCGGGTCCTGGGTTCAAATCCCACCAAGGACACTATCTGCAAGGCGTTTGTATGTTCTCCCTGTGTTTGCATGGGTTTCCTCCGGGTTCTCCGGTTTCCTCCCACACTCCAAAGACCTACAGATAGGGACTCTAGATTGTGAGCCCCAATGGGGACAGTGTTGTCAATGTATGTAAAGCGCTGTGGAATGAATAGCGCTATATAAATGAATAAAATTATTATTATTATTAATTATTATTATTGCCTCACATGACACTCGGCTCCCTCTCTGCTGGAGTGTAAGCCAGGTGTCAAGCCACTGTGATGCGATCCTGCGAACGCAGCACAGCTGGGGAGGAGGGAGTGCGTGCTGCGGAGGAGAGGGATGGACTAATCTCCCTATCTCCTCCATTGTCAGCTGATCCGTATATTGCACTGCACTCTGCTATAATGCGAGTGTACTGTGATGTTTCTCTTGCACCCATAGACTGTATGGGTGCAAGAGAAAATGAATCTGATTCCACCCGCAGCATGCTGCTATAGTTTCTTTGGTCCGATTAAGGCTAAGTTCACACTTCCGTTGTTTTGCATCAGTCACATGCGTTGCTTGACGCATGTGACTGATGCGTTGTACAACGGTGACAAAGAAAATAATTTCTTTGTCGAACTCCGTTGCGTGCGGGGGGCGGAGTTCGGGGGGCGGAGCTGAGGACGTCAGTGCCGCGGTCTGCATGGCTGGGGACAGGTGTGTGTGTGTGTGTATGTGTCTGTCTACATGCGTGTGTACATGCAGAGTGCGGGAGGGGGCGGAGCGGGGGGGGCGGAGCCGAGCGGGGCCGTGGAGCGGAGGACGTCGGTGCCGCGGGGACTGCAGGGCTGGGGACAAGTGTGTGTGTGTGTGTGTGTACACATGCGGAGTGCGGGAGGGGGCGGAGCCGAGTGGTGAAGTGTCGGCCTCCTTGCACACTGTATCCAGGTTAAATATCGGGTATTTGCTTGGTTACCCGATATTTATCTTGGATACCAGCTTAGCGCTGGCTCCCGCCCCCCGTAACCACTGTAAATATCGAGTAACTAACCAAAGCGCATTGCTTGGTTACCCGATGTTTATCCTGGTTACGGGGCCAGAGAGCGCATGCGCAGCGAAATCCTACGGATCGCGCTGCTCAAAAATTGTTACAGGCTGCATTGCTCCCGCCCTGCGGTCAGTTAAAAAACGACTGACCGCGACGCAGCGGATGCAACGCAGCATCATCAGTCACAATCCGTCACTAATAGAAGCCTATGGGGAAAAACAGGATTCCTGCAAAATATTTTGCAGGATACCGTAATTCCTCAAGGCTACGGATTGTGACTGATGCAAAACAACGGAAGTGTGAACTTAGCCTAAGGCTGAGAAAAAAAATTGCTCATGGGAGCGACTCCATTAAGTAAAATTAGTCCGAGTGGAATGCGCGATATCTTATCTTGCTCCGTTTTTCTCCGTGTATCCTTAGCCTAAGGGTCTCAAAGGCAGTTGGTTTATGTACATATTCAGCATAATTTGGAAGCTAACGGAGAATATGGTGATGTTGGAAAAATGAGAAGTTTGTAATAAACTTTAAAGTGACCCTGTCAGGTGCATATGCATGTAGAACCACGAGCAGTTCTGGGTGCATATTGCTAATTCCTGCCTAATCGTCCCTGTATGCACTAATACATTATCATACATAAAGAGATCTTTAGAAAAAGTATTTATAAAGATTCATTATAATATGCTAATGAGCGCAGGGACTAGTCGTGAGTTCATTACTTTCCCCGACTAGTCCGCCCTCTTAGCATGTTAGTGTGTTCACAGGGGCGTATTAACATGTTAGTCAATGCAGCGTCTCCAGCGATGATGTGTGTACCTGTGTCCGCGGTGAACGCTGAGCTGAATGCCCGCACTTTCGGTTATGTGCAATATGAAGTTGGGTGTACGCGTCCTGGCTTCAGACAGGTCTAGTGCGCATGACCAGAAGTGCGGGACATTCAGTTCAGTGTTCACCGCGAACACAGGTACAAGCACCACCACTGGAGACTGTGCATTGAATAGCATGTTTGTACGCCCCTGTGGATGTACTAACATGCTAAGAGGGTGGACGTGTCAGGAGAAGTAATGAACTCGCGACTAGTCCCTGCGCTCATTAGCATATTATAAAGAATCTTTCTAAATACTTTTTCTAAAGATCTCTTTATCTCTGCTGCTATATACAGGGATGATTAAGCAGGGATTCGCAATATGCACTCAGAACTGCTGCATATTGCACCTGACAGGTTCACTTTAACCCTTCTAATTTCCTAACAAAAAAAAAATATTGTAAAAATGGTGCTGATGTAAAGTAGACATGTGGTAAATGTTATATATTAACTATTTTGTGTGATAACTGGTTTAACCCCTTCACGACCGCAGGCCGTAAAATTACGTCCTATTTTAACGTGACTTAACGACCAGGGACGTAATTTTACGGCCTAAACTTCATTTGATTGCCGTGGCCATAGCAACGGCTTTCAAATGATGTCCCCTGCTGTTTCTTACAGCAGGGGACCTTTGCTTGACCCCAGGGGGGGGTGGCATCGCCACCCCCCATAGGCGATCGATGTGATTGGCTGTTCAAATCGGAACCGCCAATCACATTGATCACGCTGTTTTCGGCAAAAAAAAAAAGCCAAAAATTGCGTGATCTTGTAAATCCAGCTAGAACCGGGGCTGCAGCAGCTCCGATCATTGGCTAGAAGCAAGCAGACACCGTGCCCCCCCCCCCGCAGCACTGATTGGAGCGATCGTGCTATGACGCGCAATCGCTCCAATCAGTGTGCAGTGGGGCGGTCTGATCTGTCGGTGGCCGCCCTCCCCAGGCCTGTGCTGGTCTGGGGACCCTCCCCCAACATGTCGGCAGCGTGCAGCACTGGCTGGTACTAGTGGTACCACGCCACCGCTGCTGCTGCCGCTGCTGTCACGTCATGGAGCAGGAGCGGTGAGTATTGTGCTCACCTTGCAGCCCCTGCGCGCTTCCGTAATGGCCCCTGCTCGTGCCCCCCTGCGCTCTGCCCCCCCCTGACATCCCGATCTGTCCCCCCCTGACATCCCGATCTGCCCCCCCCTGACATCCCGATCTGCCCCCCCCTGACATCCCGATCTGCCCCCCGCCATCTCTATTCTGCAGCTCCTCCGGTATCCCTCCTCCCCTGCTCTCTTGCAGCCCCTGCGCGCTCTTGTGATTTGCTCCTGCGCGCTCCCGTAATGGCCCCTGCCCGTGCCCCCCTGCGATCTGCCCCCCCGCCATCCCGATCTGCCCCCCACATCCCGATCTGCCCCCCCAGACATCCCGATCTGCCCCCAGACATCCCGATCTGCCCCCAGACATCCCGATCTGCCCCCAGACATCCCGATCTGCCCCCAGACATCCCGATCTGCCCCCAGACATCCCGATCTGCCCCCAGACATCCCGATCTGCCCCCAGACATCCCGATCTGCCCCCAGACATCCCGATCTGCCCCCAGACATCCCGATCTGCCCCCAGACATCCCGATCTGCCCCCAGACATCCCGATCTGCCCCCAGACATCCCGATCTGCCCCCAGACATCCCGATCTGCCCCCAGACATCCCGATCTGCCCCCAGACATCCCGATCTGCCCCCAGACATCCCGATCTGCCCCCAGACATCCCGATCTGCCCCCAGACATCCCGATCTGCCCCCAGACATCCCGATCTGCCCCCAGACATCCCGATCTGCCCCCAGACATCCCGATCTGCCCCCAGACATCCCGATCTGCCCCCAGACATCCCGATCTGCCCCCAGACATCCCGATCTGCCGGCCTCCCCCGTGATCTCTATTCTGCAGCTCCTCCGGTATCTCCCTCCTCTGCTCTCCCCCTCTCCCTCTGCTGTCCCCCTCTGCTCTCCCCGTCCCCCTCTGCTCTCCCCGTCCCCCTCTGCTGTCCCCGTCCCCCTCTGCTGTCCCCGTCCCCCTCTGCTGTCCCCGTCCCCCTCTGCTGTCCCCCCGACGTCCTCTTACCTGTCTTCACCGGCCGATCACATCTGCCTCCATCGCTGGGTCCTTCTTCCTGGGTCTTCTGCTGAGCTGTCCAACTTCCTGCCTGCTGGCTGCTGCTGTAAAGCTGTTCCTCCTGCTAAACCTCTGGGCACTGTGAGTATAACTTCTTTTTTTTTTTTTTTTTTCTTTTTTTTTTCCTCTATCCCCTTTCTATTTTTACACCTCATGCGTCCGTGCGTCCCGCCGAGCGCTGATCAGGGATGCAGATAACGTATCTGCACCCGTGGTCAGTTTTCGGCGGGACTTTTTTTCCCGTATTTCCGACGCTTTTTGTATCGCATCTGTCCGTGCGTCCCGCCGAGCGCTGATCAGGGATGCACATAACGGATCGGCATCCCTGCTCAATTTTTGGCGTGACAAAAAGCATCGGGGATACGGAAAAAAAAGTCACGCCAAAAATTGAGCAGGGATGCCGATCTGTTATGTGCATCCCTGATCAGCGCTCGGCGGGACGCACGGACAGATGCGATACAAAAAGCGTCGGGGATACGGAAAAAAAGTATCGCATCTGTCCGTGCGTCCCGCTGAGCGCGGATCAACATCCCTGCTCAATTTTTGGCGTGACTTTTTTTTTTTTTTCTCATATCCCCAGCGCTTTTTGTATCTCATCCGACCGTGCCTCCTGCAGCGGCCGATCAGTGCACCGCGTCTGTGCGTTTGAAAAGTCAAATGGCGTTCCTTGTCTTCTGAGCCCCGCCATGAGCCCAAACAATTGATTTCCACCACATGTGAGGTATCTGCGTACTCGGGAAAAATTGCACAATACGTTTTATGGTGCATTTTTTCCTGATACCGTTGTAAAAAGAAAAAAAAAAAGCTACCTTGTTGCTACAAAAATTTAAATTTTTTTTTTTTTTAAAAAAAAAAATAATTTTCACGGTTCAACGTTATCAACTTTCAGTGGAGCTCCTGGGGGTACAAGGGGCTCACTAAACATCTAGATAAATTCCTTGAGGGGTCTAGTTCCAAAGTGGGGTAATTTGTGGGGGAGCTCCACTGTTTAGGCACCATGGGGGGGTCTAAAAACGTGACATGGCGTCCGCTAATGATTCCAATCAATTTTGCTGTCAAATGGTGCCCTTCTCTTCTGGGCCCCGCCATGCGCCCAACAATTACTTTCCACCACATATGAGGTATCTGCGTACTCAGGAGAAAATGGACAATACGTTTTATGGTGCATTTTTTCCTGATACCCTTGTGAAAAAAAAAGCTACCTAGTTGAAGCAACAGTTTTGTGGTAAAGGTAAAAAATTTTTTTTTTCTTTTCACCGCTCAACGTTATAAACTTCTGTGAAGCCCCCAGGTGTTCAAAGTGCTCACCAAACATCTAGAAAAATTATTTGAGGGCTCTAGTTTCCAAAATGGGGTCACTTGTGGGGGAGCTCCATTGTTTAGGCACCTCAGGGGGTCTTCAAACCTGACATTGCGTCCGCTAATGAGTGCAGCTAATTTTGCATTCAAATGGCGCTCCTTGCCTTCCGAGCACTGCCGTGTGTCCAAACATTTGATTTCCACCACATATGAGGTATCTGCGTACTCAGGAGAAAATGGACAATACATTTTATGTTGCATTTTTTCCCGATACCCTTGTGAAAAAAAAGCTACCTAGTTGAAGCAACAGTTTTGTGGTAAAAAAAATTTTTTTTCTTTTCACGGCTCAACGTTATAAACTTCTGTGAAGCCCCCAGGTGTTCAAAGTGCTCATCAAACATCTAGAAAAAATATTTGAGGGCTCTAGTTTCCAAAATGGGGTCACTTGTGGGGGAGCTCCATTGTTTAGGCACCTCAGGGGGTCTTCAAACCCGACATGGCGTCCGCTAATGAGTGCAGCTAATTTTGTGTTCAAAAATTCAAATGGCGCTCCTTGCCTTTCGACCTCTGCCGTGCACCCAAACAATTGATTTTTACCCCATATGGGGTATCAGCGTACTCAGGAGAAAATGCACAATAAATTGTAGGGTGCAATTTCTCTTTTCTCCCTTGTAAAAATGAAAATTTTATGGCTAAAGTAACATTTTTGTGTTAAAAAGTAAAATTTTCATTTTTTCCTTCCACATTGCTTTGGTTCCTGTGACGCACCTAAAGGATTAATAAACTTCTTGGATGTGGTTTTGAGCAGTGTGAGGGGTGCAGTTTTTAGAATGGGGTCACTTTTGGGTATTTTCTGTCACCTCGGCCTCTCAAAGTCACTTCAAATTTGATGTGGTCCCTAAAAAAAATATTTTGTAAATTTTGTTGGAAAAATTAGAAATTGCTGATGAACTTTGACCCCTTCTAACTTCCTAACGGAAAAAAAAATTCTTTCGAAAATTGCGCTGATGTAAAGTTGACAAGTGGGAAATGTTATTTAGTAACTATTTTGTGTGACATATCTCTCAGATTTATGGGTATAAATTTTCAAAGTTTGAAAATTGCGAAATTTTCCAAATTTTCGCACAATTTCCTAAATTTTCACAAACGCAAAAAGTATCGGCCTAAATTTACCACTGACATGAAGTACAATATGTCACGAAAAAACAATGTCAGAATCGCCAGGATCCGTTGAAGCGTTCCAGAGTTATAACCTGTCAAAGTGACACTGGTCAGAATTGCAAAAAATGGCCCGTCATTAGGGTGTTTTAGTGGCCGGGGGTGAAGGGGTTAAAAGAACAAAACTGGAGTTTGAAAATTGCAACATTTTCAAAATTTCTCCAAATTTCCAATATTTACACAAACGCAAAAACTGTGTTCCTTAATTTATCACTAACGTGAAGTACAATATGTCATGAAAAACGGTCTCAGAATTCCTGTGATATAATTCGCAATAGTGTTTAGACATGTTTTGGTTAGTTGAATTGTTGCTAAGTTTCCTCTAAATAAATATCAGAAACTTGGCATAGCAAAATATTTTATATCTTTTTTTTAGGTGCAAAAATAATAATGTTTGAAAGTACTAAAACTGTTATGCATTATTTCTATGTAGCACTGAATGGAAAACCCTTTGATATCATGGAAACAAAAGCCAACTAAAAACCTTCATTGTCAGATTTGAATTCAGGAGGTCAAAATCATTCCGAAACAGCTCACTTCATAACCGAAGCTGACAACTTTTGAAAATATGTAGAACAGTGTAACAGCGTTTCGGTGCAGGTGTCAGACACCCATCAATCTGATCCACTTATCTGTAGCACTGCAGGATAAGCTCCGTGATCCAGACAGGCTATTACCAAGGTCCAGTTGATTGAAAAATTGGCCATTATACAAAGTGGAGCTTGACACTATAGTACAGCCAAATTTGATTTTCTAATTTCCTCTCTTGGAGTGCTGTGGTTATTTTTTATTTACAGTTGGGTGGATTTCCACTACCATTGTAGCATCCTCACTGAACCGGTAGTGCCCAATCATTATATTTTTTGTTAGGCCTCTTTCACACGTCTGTGAAAATCACGTTTTTCATGGATGTGTCAAAGGTGCGTATTGTCCTACGTGTGCCGTGTTTATAGCTCACGTGTGTTCTCCGTGTGCTATCCGTGATAACACACAGAGAACTGGATCTTTCTACTCACCTCACCTGCGTTGCTGTCCGTGGTGCTGATCTTCGGTCTCCGGCCCTGACCACTCCCCGCTTGCTGCTGCTTCCGGCCGCAGTGAAGTGAATATGCAATGAGCATAATGAGCGGGGTCAGAAGCAAGTGACAGCAGCGGCAGAGACAGCAGCGCTGGATAAGGTCAGTATAGAAATTCCTTTTAATTCAGACACATGTGTTTTCTCTGGTGGGTGTCACACGGGTCACATTCATGCGGTCCGTGTGACACCCGTGATGCCAGAGAAAAACTGACATGTCTACGTGTGAAGCACACATATGCTCCACACGGAAACACGGTCCATGGCAAAACACGCACGTGAGCGCAGACCCATTGATTTTAATGAGTCTACGTGTGCCCATGTCTCCGGCATGTGAGGAAACGGACCAAACACATACCGTAGACACAAACGTGTAAAGGAGGCCTTAGGCTATGTGCGCATTTTGCGTTTTTTTTCATGCGTTTACTCAGCGTTTTAAACTGCGTTCTGCGTCCCCAGCAAAGTCTGAGAATTAAGCAAATTCCATGTGCAGTGTTTTGGATGCCAAATTTTTGACAAAATCGATGCTTTCTAAAAAGCAACATGTCACTTAATTTGTGCATTTTGGATGCTTTTCCCTCTGTCTGTGGGAGAGCAAGCATCCAAAACGCATCCATTTTGCATCCATTCCGCATTCAGAATGCATCCAAAACGCAGCGTTTTGGATCTGTTTTGAAACTCACATGCAGTGACAAAATGCTGCTTTTTATTTGTCACTCCAGAACGCAACGTGCGCACATACCCTTATAGTCCTTGCCAACCGCATAACACCTGCAGCGAAAGTGCAGAAGACAGCTGTTCTGTGTATGTGAGCCATCTTTTGCGCCTCTGTGAACCTGCGACGCGTACACCCGGCTTCAGAGGCTCAATGATATAAGTGAACAAAGCCACTCCCATGCTCATGATTTGTAGAGCACTGACTGACGCTGGTTCTTGTAAATCATGTTATTACACCCACTGGGGAGTGATAACATGGGCCAACAAAACTAGTATAGGAAAACTTCATTTGCATGTCGTAAACAGACATTAGAAATATTTTTTCTAAAGATCTGTTTGTGTCCAATCTATTAAAGGGACTGTTAGGCAAAGAGTTTAGATAGGTAGACACAACTGTTGGTGATTCTGGGAGCACGGGGGAATTGTCAGGTTCTCTCTAACCATTCAGACTAATGCTTTAGGTCTGTAATATTTGCAATTGCTGGGATATATTTTGCCCTGCATTGGTTCAGAAGCATCCCTTGGCCCCTCCTGACATGACACGTCTCCAGCAGTTGCAGTGTAAGCTGAATTGATGTGACAGAAGTGGCACTTGGTGTGAGCCCTTTCAGCTCGTGCTCATGGGTTGTTGCATTTGATCTCTTTCAGGAGACAGGACTTCACTGGTTCCTGGTTTGACAAAATCGAATTAACTGCTGCTGAACAAATATGGAAGCAGGTTGTGAGCAGCACGTATCCTGACCTCAGTAGCGTGGGCTGGGATGCTGTTCCTAGCCTGCCAGTTGCCAACCTCAAGGTGCAGTAAAAATATTTTGAAGATGTTAATATTTACTTCTAATTTATTTAATACACAAGATATGAGTTGTGTATTTGCAGTTCCAGACTATATATTTCCCATACTCCATTCAGTTTCCAAAAGTTGTCGTAAGTTGTACGTTTGTAGCTCACATCTTTTAGGTTAAGAAATGATCATTAGGCTCTGTCTGTGCTCTGCGTTCTTGATTTGACAAAAAAATGTACCCTCTGGCAGACTTGACAACTGTAAACACTGCGTTTGACAAAAAATGCGGTAAAAACGCATGCGTTTTTGTCAGTGCGTTTTTTAAAGGAGAAATAAAATGATAGAATAGTATAATTAATAGCTAGAATAGACAGATATAAAAAATAGAGCATATAGAATAGCTTAATAAAGGGATAGTCAACTTGGACAGCTCTTCTTTTTTTTTTTTTTTTTTTTTGGGTTAAAAAATGACTTTGGGTCCCCCCCCTATTTTTCATATCCAGCACAGGAACAGCAGCAGCTGCAACCCTCAGCTGTCTGCTGTACCTTGGCTGGTTATGAAAAATAGAGGGGATCCCACACTTTTTTTTTTTTTAACCCCTTAACGAATGCAGGAGGAAAAAATTACGTCCTAGCAGTCAGTGTTAATCTCCCCCAGCTGCTGCCGGCAGCCGGAGGAGATCAGCACACATCTCAGCTGATTTGTACAGCTGACATGTGTGCCTTCTAGGCACGAGCGGAATCACTATCCGCCCGTGCCTTTTAACCACTTAAATGGCGCTGTCAAGATGTGACCGCGCTATATTAACGGGGATAGCTGTATATCCGTACTCACCAGACAGATACTGGAAGTGACGTGACGTGATCACGTGGATCCGGTGGTTGTCATGGTAGCACAGGGCCATGTGATGACTCCTGTGCTTACATGACTCAGATCCTGTAAGAGACAGCCGAGTGCTGCTTGTTACAAGAGATGATCATTTCTCCCGGTCTGAGCGATGCTGCTCTGATTGGCAGAAAAGAATGAGCAATCAGACTGCTGATCGTTCTAGTCCCCTAGGGGACCTAGTAAAATAAAAAAACCTAAGGCTATGTGCCCACGCTGCGGAAAATGCGCGGATTTTGCTACTCCCCAGCCATTTCTATGGCATTTGGGAAATGCTGTGCCCACGCTGCAGATTTTTCCGCAGCAGAAATCGTGCGGATTTTCGTGCGGAAAAATCTGCAGCATGTCAATTATTGTTGCGGATTTCTCCGCAGGGTCCCATATACTTACCTGCCTCACCGGAGTCACTTTCTCCGTCCGGTGTACAGGAGCGCGGTGAATCCAGGTACAGGAAGGAAGAGGTGGGCGGAGCCTGCACGAGCTCCGGTCATGTGACAGCCGGAGCTAGTTCAGGCCCGCCCATCTTCTCCTGCAGACGCTGAGAGAGTGACCCGGCTGCCGGAAAGCGAGGTGCTGCATGATGAAGGTAAGTATGAACTCCCCCGATCGCTGCAGCACTTGTTCTGCATTGAGGATGCAGTGCCGAAGCCATGGTACTGTATCCTCAATGCAGAAAGCCCGCACCATATCCACAGGACAATCCGCAGCATGGAAACAGACAAAAGTTGTGGTGCTGTTTCCTGGGAGTACCTGCGGAATGTCCTGCGGATATATCCGCAGGACACTGTCCCCGTGGGCACATAGCCTTAAAGTTCAAATCACCCTTTTGCCCCATTGAAAATTAACCCCTTCACGACCATGGACGGAAAGATCCGTCCTTGTGCCCTGGGCCTTAACGACCAAGGACGGATCTTTCCGTCATGGCGGAATCGCGGCACCGGAGCCTCCGGTGACTGCAATATGTTAACAGAAACCGCAGATTCGGGGACCTACGGAGGCTGTGATTGGCTGACGAACGCCGCTCAACCATCACAGCCACTGTAATGTTCCAGCCATTTAAAATGACTGAAACATTGAAATCCAGCCCTGGCCAGTGCAGCTGTAGCACTGGCCATTGGCTGGAGCTGGGTGACCTCACTGGATCACCCTCCCCCAGCTCCAGTAGCTCTGATTGGAGAGATCGGCCTTGTGACCGATTTCTCCAATCACAGTGGACCTGTTGCCGGTGACCGCCCCCATCAGCTTCACTTGTCGTCCCTGCAGCACGCCAGCACACTGAGCACAGTGAGTGTACACAGTGCAATGGCAGGGCGACAAGCTCCGGTCCCATGCTGTTATGAGACCAGAGCATGGGACCCGGAAGTTGCCGCGCTGCCATTGCACTGTATGAAACCGGCGAAAAGCGTCCCGATCCGCCGCCGCTGCCCTCCGCGATCTGCCACCTGTCTCCCCGATCTCCTGCCCGCACCCTCACCCCCACACCTCCCGATCCGCTGCCGCCGCAACCCTCCATTTGCCACAGTGCCACCGCTCCCCCCAATCTGCTGCCCGGCCCCTCACCCCTCGTGATCGTTGCCCAGCCCCTCACCTCCGTGATGTGCTGCACGATCCCTGTCCTCCTCCATCTGTCATAGTGCCACCGCTCCCTCCGATCTGCTGCTCGGCCCCTCCCCCTCGTGATCGGTGCCCGCCCCCTCCCCTCCGTGATGTGCTGCTCGCCCCCTCCCCTACGTGATGTGCTGCACACTCCCCCACCTCTCACCCCCGTGGTCAGCTACCCGCCCCCTCCCCTGTCACCGCTGTGATGTGTGCTCCCACACCTGTCACCGCCATGATGTGTCCTCCCTCCCCTGTCACCCCCGTGATGTGTGCTCCCTCCCCTGTCACCCCCGTGATGTGTGCTCCCTCCCCTGTCACCCCCGTGATGTGTGCTCCCTCCCCTGTCACCGCCGTGATGTGCGCTCCCTCCCCTGTCACCGCCGTGATGTGCGCTCCCTCCCCTGTCACCGCCGTGATGTGCGCTCCCTCCCCTGTCACCGCCGTGATGTGCGCTCCCTCCCCTGTCACCCCCGTGATGTGTGCTCCCTCCCCTGTCACCCCCGTGATGTGTGCTCCCTCCCCTGTCACCCCCGTGATGTGTGCTCCCTCCGCTGTCACCCCCGTGATGTGTGCTCCCTCCCCTGTCACCCCCGTGATGTGTGCTCCCTCCCCTGTCACCCCCGTGATGTGTGCTCCCTCCCCTGTCACCCCCGTGATGTGTGCTCCCTCCCCTGTCACCCCCGTGATGTGTGCTCCCTCCCCTGTCACCCCCGTGATGTGTGCTCCCTCCCCTGTCACCCCCGTGATGTGTGCTCCCTCCCCTGTCACCCCCGTGATGTGTGCTCCCTCCCCTGTCACCCCCGTGATGTGTGCTCCCTCCCCTGTCACCCCCGTGATGTGTGCTCCCTCCCCTGTCACCCCCGTGATGTGTGCTCCCTCCCCTGTCACCCCCGTGATGTGTGCTCCCTCCCCTGTCACCCCCGTGATGTGTGCTCCCTCCCCTGTCACCCCCGTGATGTGTGCTCCCTCCCCTGTCACCCCCGTGATGTGCGCTCCCTCCCCTGTCACCCCCGTGATGTGCGCTCCCTCCCCTCTCACCCCCGTGATGTGCGCTCCCTCCCCTGTCACCCCCGTGATGTGCGCTCCCTCCCCTGTCACCCCCGTGATGTGCGCTCCCTCCCCTGTCACCCCCGTGATGTGCGCTCCCTCCCCTGTCACCCCCGTGATGTGCGCTCCCTCCCCTGTCACCCCCGTGATGTGCGCTCCCTCCCCTGTCACCGCCGTGATGTGCGCTCCCTCCCCTGTCACCCCCGTGATCTGTGCTCCCTCCCCTGTCACCCCCGTGATCTGTGCTCCCTCACCTGTCACCCCCGTGATCTGTGCTCCCTCACCTGTCACCCCCGTGATCTGTGCTCCCTCACCTGTCACCCCCGGGATGTGCGCTCCCTCCCCTGTCACCCCCGGGATGTGCGCTCCCTCCCCTGTCACCCCCGGGATGTGCGCTCCCTCCCCTGTCACCCCCGGGATGTGCGCTCCCTCCCCTGTCACCCCCGGGATGTGCGCTCCCTCCCCTGTCACCCCCGGGATGTGCGCTCCCTCCCCTGTCACCGCCGTGATGTGCGCTCCCTCCCCTGTCACCGCCGTGATGTGTCCTCCCTCCCCTGTCACCGCCGTGATGTGTCCTCCCTCCCCTGTCACCCCCGTGATCTGTGCTCCCTCACCTGTCACCCCGTGATCTGTGCTCCCTCACCTGTCACCCCCGTGATCTGTGCTCCCTCACCTGTCACCCCCGTGATCTGTGCTCCCTCACCTGTCACCCCCGTGATCTGTGCTCCCTCACCTGTCACCCCCGTGATCTGTGCTCCCTCACCTGTCACCCCCGTGATCTGTGCTCCCTCACCTGTCACCCCCGTGATCTGTGCTCCCTCACCTGTCACCCCCGTGATCTGTGCTCCCTCACCTGTCACCCCCGTGATCTGTGCTCCCTCACCTGTCACCCCCGTGATCTGTGCTCCCTCACCTGTCACCCCCGTGATCTGTGCTCCCTCACCTGTCACCCCCGTGATCTGTGCTCCCTCACCTGTCACCCCCGTGATCTGTGCTCCCTCACCTGTCACCCCCGTGATCTGTGCTCCCTCACCTGTCACCCCCGTGATCTGTGCTCCCTCACCTGTCACCCCCGTGATCTGTGCTCCCTCACCTGTCACCCCCGTGATCTGTGCTCCCTCACCTGTCACCCCCGTGATCTGTGCTCCCTCACCTGTCACCCCCGTGATCTGTGCTCCCTCACCTGTCACCCCCGTGATCTGTGCTCCCTCACCTGTCACCCCCGTGATCTGTGCTCCCTCACCTGTCACCCCCGTGATCTGTGCTCCCTCACCTGTCACCCCCGTGATCTGTGCTCCCTCACCTGTCACCCCCGTGATCTGTGCTCCCTCACCTGTCACCCCCGTGATCTGTGCTCCCTCACCTGTCACCCCCGTGATCTGTGCTCCCTCACCTGTCACCCCCGTGATCTGTGCTCCCTCACCTGTCACCCCCGTGATCTGTGCTCCCTCACCTGTCACCCCCGTGATCTGTGCTCCCTCACCTGTCACCCCCGTGATCTGTGCTCCCTCACCTGTCACCCCCGTGATCTGTGCTCCCTCACCTGTCACCCCCGTGATCTGTGCTCCCTCACCTGTCACCCCCGTGATCTGTGCTCCCTCACCTGTCACCCCCGTGATCTGTGCTCCCTCACCTGTCACCCCCGTGATCTGTGCTCCCTCACCTGTCACCCCCGTGATCTGTGCTCCCTCACCTGTCACCCCCGTGATCTGTGCTCCCTCACCTGTCACCCCCGTGATCTGTGCTCCCTCACCTGTCACCCCCGTGATCTGTGCTCCCTCACCTGTCACCCCCGTGATCTGTGCTCCCTCACCTGTCACCCCCGTGATCTGTGCTCCCTCACCTGTCACCCCCGTGATCTGTGCTCCCTCACCTGTCACCCCCGTGATCTGTGCTCCCTCACCTGTCACCCCCGTGATCTGTGCTCCCTCACCTGTCACCCCCGTGATCTGTGCTCCCTCACCTGTCACCCCCGTGATCTGTGCTCCCTCACCTGTCACCCCCGTGATCTGTGCTCCCTCACCTGTCACCCCCGTGATCTGTGCTCCCTCACCTGTCACCCCCGTGATCTGTGCTCCCTCACCTGTCACCCCCGTGATCTGTGCTCCCTCACCTGTCACCCCCGTGATCTGTGCTCCCTCACCTGTCACCCCCGTGATCTGTGCTCCCTCACCTGTCACCCCCGTGATCTGTGCTCCCTCACCTGTCACCCCCGTGATCTGTGCTCCCTCACCTGTCACCCCCGTGATCTGTGCTCCCTCACCTGTCACCCCCGTGATCTGTGCTCCCTCACCTGTCACCCCCGTGATCTGTGCTCCCTCACCTGTCACCCCCGTGATCTGTGCTCCCTCACCTGTCACCCCCGTGATCTGTGCTCCCTCACCTGTCACCCCCGTGATCTGTGCTCCCTCACCTGTCACCCCCGTGATCTGTGCTCCCTCACCTGTCACCCCCGTGATCTGTGCTCCCTCACCTGTCACCCCCGTGATCTGTGCTCCCTCACCTGTCACCCCCGTGATCTGTGCTCCCTCACCTGTCACCCCCGTGATCTGTGCTCCCTCACCTGTCACCCCCGTGATCTGTGCTCCCTCACCTGTCACCCCCGTGATCTGTGCTCCCTCACCTGTCACCCCCGTGATCTGTGCTCCCTCACCTGTCACCCCCGTGATCTGTGCTCCCTCACCTGTCACCCCCGTGATCTGTGCTCCCTCACCTGTCACCCCCGTGATCTGTGCTCCCTCACCTGTCACCCCCGTGATCTGTGCTCCCTCACCTGTCACCCCCGTGATCTGTGCTCCCTCACCTGTCACCCCCGTGATCTGTGCTCCCTCACCTGTCACCCCCGTGATCTGTGCTCCCTCACCTGTCACCCCCGTGATCTGTGCTCCCTCACCTGTCACCCCCGTGATCTGTGCTCCCTCACCTGTCACCCCCGTGATCTGTGCTCCCTCACCTGTCACCCCCGTGATCTGTGCTCCCTCACCTGTCACCCCCGTGATCTGTGCTCCCTCACCTGTCACCCCCGTGATCTGTGCTCCCTCACCTGTCACCCCCGTGATCTGTGCTCCCTCACCTGTCACCCCCGTGATCTGTGCTCCCTCACCTGTCACCCCCGTGATCTGTGCTCCCTCACCTGTCACCCCCGTGATCTGTGCTCCCTCACCTGTCACCCCCGTGATCTGTGCTCCCTCACCTGTCACCCCCGTGATCTGTGCTCCCTCACCTGTCACCCCCGTGATCTGTGCTCCCTCACCTGTCACCCCCGTGATCTGTGCTCCCTCACCTGTCACCCCCGTGATCTGTGCTCCCTCACCTGTCACCCCCGTGATCTGTGCTCCCTCACCTGTCACCCCCGTGATCTGTGCTCCCTCACCTGTCACCCCCGTGATCTGTGCTCCCTCACCTGTCACCCCCGTGATCTGTGCTCCCTCACCTGTCACCCCCGTGATCTGTGCTCCCTCACCTGTCACCCCCGTGATCTGTGCTCCCTCACCTGTCACCCCCGTGATCTGTGCTCCCTCACCTGTCACCCCCGTGATCTGTGCTCCCTCACCTGTCACCCCCGTGATCTGTGCTCCCTCACCTGTCACCCCCGTGATCTGTGCTCCCTCACCTGTCACCCCCGTGATCTGTGCTCCCTCACCTGTCACCCCCGTGATCTGTGCTCCCTCACCTGTCACCCCCGTGATCTGTGCTCCCTCACCTGTCACCCCCGTGATCTGTGCTCCCTCACCTGTCACCCCCGTGATCTGTGCTCCCTCACCTGTCACCCCCGTGATCTGTGCTCCCTCACCTGTCACCCCCGTGATCTGTGCTCCCTCACCTGTCACCCCCGTGATCTGTGCTCCCTCACCTGTCACCCCCGTGATCTGTGCTCCCTCACCTGTCACCCCCGTGATCTGTGCTCCCTCACCTGTCACCCCCGTGATCTGTGCTCCCTCACCTGTCACCCCCGTGATCTGTGCTCCCTCACCTGTCACCCCCGTGATCTGTGCTCCCTCACCTGTCACCCCCGTGATCTGTGCTCCCTCACCTGTCACCCCCGTGATCTGTGCTCCCTCACCTGTCACCCCCGTGATCTGTGCTCCCTCACCTGTCACCCCCGTGATCTGTGCTCCCTCACCTGTCACCCCCGTGATCTGTGCTCCCTCACCTGTCACCCCCGTGATCTGTGCTCTGCTCACCTGTCTCCTCCGTGATCTGTGCTCTGCTCACCTGTCTCCTCTGTGATCTGCGCTGCGCTCCCTCCCCCACCTATCACCCTCCCCGATCTGCTGCCTCCTTCATCTCCTGTGATCCAGCTGCCTAGATCCATCCTGTAGGGTAACTATCCCCAATCTCACCTCCCACTCCCCTTCCCATCCAGCCCACCCCCCCACCCCCATCCTCTGCCGCTCCTGCATCCACTACGCCCTCTCCCATTTGCCCCCACCCTATCCCAGCCGCCATCTCACAATCACGGATGTTCCCTTTATATGCCGCCGCCCCCCCCCATCTGCCGCTGTTTTTTTTTTTTCTATGCCATGGGGGTCTAGTTTCCAAAATGGGGTCACATGTGGGGGAGCTCCACTGTTTCGGCACCTCAGGGGGTCTCCAAACAGCATGGAATACGCTAATTATCCCAGACAATTTTGCGTTTGAAACGTCAAATGACGCTCCTTGCCTTCCGAGCCCTGCTGTGCGCCCAAACATTTGAGTTCCACCACATATGAGGTATCTGTGTACTCAGGAGAAATTGCACAATACATTTTATGGTGCAATTTTTCCTGATACCCTTGTGAAAAAAAAGCTACCTGGTTGAAGTAACAATTTTGTGGTAAAAAAGTTTTTTTTTTTTATTTTCACGGCTCAACTCTATTAACTTTTGTGAAGCCCCCAGAGGCTCAAAGTGCTCAATAAACATCTAGATACATTCCATGAGGGGTCTAGTTTCCAAAATGGGGTCACATGTGGGGGAGCTCCACTGTTTTAGCACCTCAGGGGCTCTCCAAACGCAACATGGTGCGGCTAACGATTCCAGCTAATTTTCTGTTCAAAAAAGTCAAATGGCGCTCCTTCCCTTCCGAGTCCTGCCGTGCGCCCAAACAGTGGTTTTTCGCCACATATGAGGTATCTGCGTGTTCAGTAGAAATTGCCCAACAAATTTTGGGGGTTCATTTAATCCTGCTACCCTTGTGAATATGCAATATTTGAGGCTAAATTAACATTTTTGTTGCAAAAAGTAAAATGTTCATTTTTTCCTTCCACATTGCTTTAGTTACTGTGAAGCACCTGAAGGGTTAATAACCTTCTTGAATGTGGTTTTGAGTAGCCTGAGGGGTGCCGTTTTTGGAATGATGTCACTTTTGGGTGTTCTGTGTCATGTAGACCCTTCAAAATCGCTTCAAATGTGATGTGGTCCCTAAAAAAAGTGGCTTTGTAAATTTTGTTGTAAAAATGAGAAATTGCTCATAAACTTTGAACCCCTATAACTTCCTTAAATTTTTTTTTTTTTTCCCAAAATTGTTCTGATGTAAAGTAGACATGTGGGAAATGTTATTTATTAATTATTTTGTGTCATATGTCTCGTTGGTTTTAGAGCATAAAAATTCAAAGTATGAAAATTACAAAATTTTCAAAATGTTCGCGAAATTTCCGTTTTTTTCACAAAGAAATGCAAAAAATATCGGCCTAAATTTACCACTAACGTGAAGCCCAATATGTCACGAAAAAACAATCTCAGAATCACCGGGATCCGCTGAAGCGTTCCAGAGTTATAACCTCATAAAGTGACACTGGTCGGAATTGCAAAAAATGGCCTGGTCTTTAGGGTCAAAATAGGCTTGGGGTTAAAGGGTTAAAAAAATATACACATCTTTGATATCGCTGCGTTCAGAAATGCCCGCTCTATGAAAATATAAAATCAATCTAATCAGTAAACGGCGTAGCGGCAAAAAAATTCCAAACGCCAAAATTATGTTTTTTGGTCGTTACAAATTTTGCATTAAATGTAATAACAGGCGATCGAAATGTAGCATCTGCGCTAAAATGGTACCGTTAAACACGTCAGCTCGAGACGCAAAAAATAAGCAGTCACTGAAACAGATCCCAAAAAATGAGAATTGTATGGGTCGTGGAAAATAGCTGAAAACGTGCACCACTTTTTTTGGACAAACTTCAGATTTTTTTTTTTTAACCCCTTAGATAAAAGTAAACCTAGACATTTTTGGTGTCTACGAACTCGCACCGACCTGAGGCATCACACTGACACATCAGTTTTACCATATAGTGAACACAATAAAATATCTCAAAAATAATTGTGCAATCGTACTTTTTTTTTTTTTGCCATTTTCCGGTACACTATATGGTGAAAGTCATGGTCTCATTTAAAAGTACAGATTGTTCCACAAAAAAGAGCCCTCACATGACCATATTGACTGAAAAATAGAAAAGCTACGTCTCGCGGAAGAAGAATGGTGAAGAAAAAAAAAAACCCCGGAAAGCGCAAAATCGGCCGGTCATGAAAGTTAATTGTTTGATTTTTTTTTTTTTTTTTAATGACATAGGGTCCCCCCATTTTTCTAAAACCAGCTACGGTGCAGCAGATAACTGGGGGCTAATATTATTAGGGTGGGAAGGCCCATCCTTATTCGGTCCTTTCCAGCCTAACAATAGCAGCCCACAGCCGCCCCAGAAGTGGTGCTCCATAAGATGCGCCAATTCTGGCCCTGGACCCGGCTCTTCCCGTTGCCCTGGTGCAGTGACAATCGGGGTAATAAGAAGTTAATGGCAGCCCACAGCAGCCACTAAGTCCCAGCTTAGTGATGGCAGTTGTCTGAGTCCTCACCCCATCACTAATTTGTAAGTAAAAGTAAATTCACAGATACACCCCCAAATTCCTTTATTTGGAATAAAATACAAAAAAAAAACACCATTTATTAACCCCTTAAGGTCCAAAGTAATTCACGCTAGGTCCCATGGCGATTCAGCTCTGCTACATCCCTGTCCTGTCACAGCAAGCACCATAGAGCATGACTGCCCACTGACAGCAGACAGAGCCGCGCAATGAGAATGAACTCTGGTGAACCTCTGACGTCAGTGCTGGGACACAGCCAGTAGTGCGTCAGAGGTTCACCCAAGTTCATTCTCATCGTGCGGCTTGGTCTCTGTGTCATGGCGTGATTTGCGGTCACATGTGAAGGATTCCAGCTGTGACAGAAAATCACCTGAGTGACGGCACCGCTAATCGCGCACCTCACTTCAGTCATTCGGGTGATTTGTTGTCACAGGTGGAGGACTCTAGCTGTGGCTAACCGAAGTGACGTCACCGCTGATAGCATGAGTCACTTCAGGTGCTGCATGGAGCACACAGCGAGCAGTCTTGTTCTATGGTGCTCGCTGTGAGTGTCAGATGTAGCATTGCTGAAAGCGTCGTGGGACCTCGTGTGGATTACGTCGGACCTGGAGGGATGTTTGGGGGGTTAATAAAGAGGTGAGAGGGTGTTTTTTTGTTTTTTTATTTTAAATAAAGGATTTTTCGGTGTTTGTGTTTATTTACTTTCACTTACAGATTCGTGATAAGGGGGTGTCTCAGACTCCTAACATCAATAACCTAGGACTTAGTGGCTGCTGTGGGCTGCCAGTAACTTCTGATTGCCACCGCACCAGGGCATTTGGGATGAGCCGGGGAAAGTCCCAGGACTGTCGCATCTAATGGATGCGGCAATTCCGGGCACCTGCTGGCTGATATTTTTAGGCTGGGGGGCTACCAATAACGTGGGTCGCCCCAGTCTGAGAATACCAGCCACCAACTGTGAGGCTTTATCTTGGCTGGTATCAAATTAATTTTTAAATTACTGTACTGTACGATATAGACCCGCCCACCGGTGGCTGTGATTGGTTACAGTCAGCTGTCACTCAGCGTGGAGGCGTGTCTGATTGCAACCAATCATAGGTGGCGGAGAAAGCAGTGAATATGAAATTAACCTAATGAGCAGGTGAAGTGAATATGAAATGAGCCTAACGAGTGGCCGGCACTTTCAGAAGCAAGAGAAGCCGTAACAGCCGCGCCGGTGTTTATGAAGCGGAGAGACAGAGAGAGAATGGAGAAAAGTTGGTGACCTGCGTTTCTGTTGACAAAAATGCAACAAAAAGGCACTGCAAATGCACAGCTAAACATTTTGGTTGCATTTTGACAAACCTCAGTCATTTCAACGGGTGGAAAATGTTCACAAAACGCAATGAAGAAGTGACATGCTGCTTTTTTAGGCAACGATTTTGAAAAATATTTTGCACACAAAACCCTGCCGAAAAAAAAAAGCAACGTGCGCATGGAATTTCTGATTTATTACAGACTTTGCAAAATGCATGCATTTTGTCAATGACACTGCAGTTTAACACCTTCATGACCGGTCGATTTTGCGCTTTGTTGTTTGTTTTTTTTTGCCACTCTTCTTCCGAGAGCCATAACTTGTTTTTTTGCGGAACGAGTTGTACTTTTAAATGAAACCATGAGTTTTACCATATAGTGTACTGGAAAATGGCAAAAAATTCCAAATGCGTAAAAATTGCAAAAAAAAGAACGATTACACAGTTGTTTTTGAGATATTTTATTCACTGTGTTCACTATATGGTAAAGCTGATGTGTTGGTGTGATGCCTCAGGTCGGTGCGAGTTCGTAGACACCAAATATGAATAGCTTTACTTTTATCTAAGGGGTTAAAAGAAATCAGACATTTGTCAAAAAAAGTGGCGCACCTTTTGAGCTATTTTCCACCACCAATAGCGTTCTCATTATTCGGGATCTATGGGTCGCTGACTGCTTATTTTTTGCGTCTAGAGCTGATGCTTTTAACGGTAACATTTTTGCGCAGATACTACGTTTTGATCGCCAGTTATTGCATTTTGCGCAAAATTTGTGGAGACCAAAAAATGTAATTTTGGCATTTGGAATTTTTTATGCCGCTATACCATTTACCAATTAGATTAATTTGATTTTATATTTTGATAAACCGGGCGTTTCTGAACGCGGCAATACCAAATGTGTATATTTTTTTTTTTTTTAACCCAAAGGTCAATGTGAACCTGTGACATCGCATCTTATATAGAGGATACACAAATTATAAGACGCGATGTCGCAGGTAATAATTATCAGTTGTGTATAGAGGTTATTGTAATCCTAGCTGTCATTAATAAGGAGCCTGCTGAAGACTTTCTGAAATGAAAAGAAGTAAGTCTAAAATGCCTCCACTGGTCAATGTGAAACCTGCAAGATTTCTAAAATGTCTTTCATTAATAAAGATGTAAAATAAATAAATTAATAAATATATATGCATATTTTTATAAATTAAAATGGAAATAAAAATCTGAATTAAACAAGGTCAGTTTTCCATGACCCCTTCCCTTTGAGGCCAGCATACACGTTAGATAATAGTTGTCCTATCTCCCATTTTAACAGCCTTGGCTGACCATCTTATGTGCATGGGAGCCTCTCGACTCTCCTCCGACAGATGTTGAAATTGCAGTGCCCGATCCTTTTATTTTCAGAAGAGAGAGCCAGACTCTGTATCAACTTTCTCCTCTTTCCTTCTTGAAAATACGTTAATTCTCGGCCAAGATGAGTTCTACTTTGCATGGGGGCGTCGGGAGAGAGTGTTCTGCCAAGCATACATACCTCGAAGAGCTTGATCATGTATATGGCCAGCTTTACAGCATAAACGGATGTAGATATGTATGCTAATGCCTGTCCTTAGGTGCGTCTTGGAAGTTCAAGTGTTTAGTTGAACTTGTAAAGTAGTAGTTTGTAGTAAGATATTAGCATCACTTTCCCAAAAAGCAATTCTATTCAGGCACAGCCACCTAGCATGAATTTTGAGTGCCCTCAGTCTTTTTGTCTAGATTAGGCTACTTTCACACATCCGGTTTGAGCTGTGCGGCTCAATCCGGCTGTGCAAGCTATGCAACGGATGCGGTGAAAACACCGCATCCTTTGCATAAGTTTTTCCCATGCGGCCCGTCCGGTTTTTGCCGCTTGCGGCATGCTACTGAGCATGCGCAGTGGCAAAAACCGCATGCGGCGGCCGGATGCGGTTTTTGCCGCATCCGGCCGCCATAGGCATGCATTGAAAAATGCGCCGCATCGGCCAAATGCGGCGCGATGCGGGTTTTTTTGCCGCACGAAAAAACGTGCCAGGCAACGTTCCATCCGGCCGCCGCATCGGCTAAATCTGCCGCATGCGGCAAAAACCGGACCGAACGGGAGCCCATGCGGCACAATGCGCCACTAATTAAAGTCTATGCAGAAAAAACGCAACCGGCAGCAAAAAAAAAACGGTTGCGATTTTCCTGCAAAGTGCCGGATTGTGCCGCATTGCAGAAACCGGAGGTGTGAAAGCAGCCTTAGTCAGGGCTTCTGACTGTGCACCTCTCCCCCATTAGCTACAGGTGATTTTAGTCTTTGTTCCTACTTGCATTTATTGTTTGAATTCTTTAGCATTTCAGTGTGCAACTGTCTTTTTTTTGTTATTACATACCAGCCCATAGCCGCCCCAGAAGGGGTGCAGCAAATTAGATGCTCGAATTCTGGTTCTTCGCCTCGGCTTTTCCCTGATTGCCTTGGTGCGGTGGCAATCAGGATAATGGGGTTTCAGTAGTAGTGTTTCAGCTTACATCAAGCCCAAGTGTTAGCAATGGAGAGGCGTCTATCAGACACTCCCATTACTAACCCGGTAAGTGAAAAGAAAAAACACACAAATAGTTTGAGAAACAAAACCCCTGCGCAATCTCCCCGGTTCACCATTTTATTATTAAAAAAAAACCCCATGCAGTTCCGCCATAGTCCATGTAATCCGATATAGTCCGCAAATAGAAACCTGAAAAAACATAAGTTAGAAATAAAAACAAGACACTCCCTTGTGTTCACCAATTTATTAGAAATCCAAGTTCCCAGGTCCAACGTAGTCCTGCGGTTCCTATGACGTTCCTCACTTATCTGAATCAAAGACTATGATGCATCAGAAGAAGGCAGTCACGGTTCACGCTGCGCACCGCGAGATCCAGGGCATTGATGAGTGGTGACATCAGGACTTTCACCTCATTATTGGTATGAGAGTATAACAGGGAAATAAGATATTATATTGTATTTTTGGGTTTCCAAATTAAGTATCAAACTATTCATATGTTACTGTGTACAGCACATTTATCAACTTGTAAGATGCTACTGTATGAAATACATTGGAACCTTGGAGTACGAGCATAATTGGTTCCGGGAGTGTGCTCTTAAACCACATTACTCTTATATCAAAGCGAATTTTCCCATACAAAATAATTGAAACGCAGACATTTTGTTCCACAACCCAAAAATATTTACTGTATTATTAGTCTTATTACAGTAATACAATAATGTACAGTATTGATATAAATTACAGTACACTAATACAAAATACTGTACAGTAAGAGTATATATAACAAAATAAACTGCACTTTTAGCTTTCAGAAGAATTGTTGGTGTGTGGGAGGTGTACTATACACTGTGCAGAATTATTAGGCAAGTTGTATTTTAGAGGATTTTTTTTTATTATTATTGATCATCAACTATGTTCTCAATCAACCCAAAAGACTGATAAATATCAAAGCTTAATATTTTTGGAAGTTGGAGTGTTTTTGTTTTTTTTTGATTTGGCTATCTTAGGAGGATATCTGTTTGTGCAGGTAACTATTACTGTGCAGAATTATTAGGCCACTTAATAAAAACCAAATATATTCCCATCTCACTTGTTTATTATCACCAGGTAAACCAATATAACTGCACAAAATTTAGAAATAAACATTTCTGACATGCAAAAACAAAAAACACAAAAAATTAGTGACCAATATAGCCACCTTTTCTTTATGATGACACTCAACAGCCGACCATCCATAGATTCTGTCAGTTGCTTGATCTGTTTACGATCCACATTGCGTGCAGCAGCCACCACAGCCTCCAGACACTGCTCCAAAAGGTGGACTGTTTTCCCTCCCTGTAGATCTCACATTTTATGAGGGACCACAGGTTCTCTATGGGGTTCAGATCAGGTGAACAAGGGGGCCATGTCATTATTTATTTTTTCATCTTTTAGACCTTTACTGGCCAGCCACGCTGTGGAGTAGTTGGATGCATGTCATGGAGCATTGTCCTGCATGAATATCATTTTTTTCTTGAACGATACCAACATCTTCCTGTACCACTGCTTAATTGGTAGTTGGCTCTCAAGCCTATACAGCTTGGAGTATAACATGTATAAAAAGTATCATGTGATCAAAATACTCATTTGCCTAATAATTCTCCACACAGTGTAGAGAAAAAAGGATGTATAAATATGGCAACCTTTATTCTAGTACAATAGACAAAACACACCCCAAATCTATTCTCCCCAAAATAAGGGCAGAACTAAGCCAAATGTGGGGTAGGAATACTGCACAGGCAGATTACAGTATAAGCAATGTGCTGTATTGGTTAGTAGAAAGAAAGTACAATACTGTATCCACAAATGCAAATTGATAGACATGCTATATGGGATATACCAGTCATGGCGAACCTTTTACAGGCAGAGTGCCCAAACTGCAGCCCTAAACCCAATTTTTTTCCATCGTGCCAACCAATCCTATTATGTAAATAATTTATTTTAACCTTACTTTTGCAGTTTTCTCTTCTCAGCAGGGGGCATCACTTACCACACAGTGAAGCTGAGCCTCTCCCACTGCCCTTTCCTGACACAGCAGTTGGATTGATCTTTCTGGAAAAAATTGCAGCATATTAGGGTACTTTCACACTTGCGTTCAGCGGAGTCCGTCACTATGGAGAATAGCGCAGTCCGTTAACACACTGCGCTATTCTCCATAGACTTGTATGGACAACGCACTGTAACGCAAGTGTCAGCGTTGCATCCGCTGGACGATGCAGCGTCGTTATCTTGACGCTGCGTCGGGCGGAAGGAACGCAGCATATAACGTTTTTTTGAGCAGCGCAATCCGTTTGATTTCACTGCGCATGCTTTTTTTTAAATCACAAACTTTATTTTGTCTCTCGGTGGCCGAACGTTCAGCTGACCGGCATGTGAGAGCGCTCAGCTGAACGCCCGCCCGCCGGCATGCCCGGCCGCCGGCATGTGAGAGCGCTCAGCTGAACGCCCGCCCGCCGGCATGTGAGAGCGCTCAGCTGAGCGACCGGCCGCTGGCTATTGAGAGCGATCAGCTGATCGGTCACAATAGTCTGCTGCCGGTAAAACTGTAAAGAAGAAAAAAAAAGAAATAAAAATAAAAAAAGCTTTCCGTTGTTTTGTACGATCCGTAGGATCCGTTGTGCCGCTATATGCGCATCCGTCACACAACGCAATGCTACGGAAGCCGTCCAACGCAAGTGTGAAAGTAGCCTTAGACAGAGATTTTAGCATGGAATGCAATCAGATTTCACCCTGTAATCCACATCTACATTTCAAAGTCTGAACATCTTGAAAACCCATAAAGATGTACGAGTTGCTCCACTCCCCTTTCTTTGTATATTTATGAACCCCTTCCAGGGCCACTTCCTGGTAAACATGTCCCCCATCCTGATATATATTTCCTACATTCTGGTATATTTGCCCCCATCATGGCTCCATCCTGGTAAATGTACCTCATTTTGGTAAATGTTCCCCCATCCCGGCATGTACCCCATTCCTGGTAAATGTCCTCCATCCTGGTAAATGTACCCCATCCTGGTAAAGTTCCCCCATGCTGGTAAATGTACCCCCATCCTGCCATGTTTCCCCCCCATCCTGCCATGTTTTCCCCTCATGCTGCCATGTTTCTCCTTGACACACAGCCGCACACAGTTTTTTTTTAAAAAAAAAAAAAAACCCTCACCTTCCAGCACTCGCTGCACCGCTGCGTCGGGTCCTCAGTTCCCACGCTGCCACCAGTCGTCATTACGCCGGCACCGCTTACTGACGCTCCCGCCGTCTCCAAGGCAACAGGCCTGCGGCCTAGGAGAGGAGGAGTGTAAGAGCGAGACAACACAACTTTGAACTGCTGACGCGATCACACCGGCAGTTCAAAGTGGCTGAATGAGGCAACATCGCACGTGCCGACGGAAAGGGCTCTGCGTGCCATATGTTTGCCATCACTGGTATATACTGTACTGTACAATGGTATACAGTACATATGTACAGAAATTTACCTCCAGAGCGGGTCAGAGCTCTGTGAAAGGAGAGAACCAGAGGTGTGCACAGTGAGTATTTGCTCTTATTGCAAAGTTACACATTTTTAAAAACATTTTCTTGTCTTGCAAACCAAGTTACTCTTAATCCAAGGTTCCACTGTATTCGGAAGTAAGTGATCTAACAAAAATACAACAGTGTGTCTACCATCCATAGGAAAAAAAAAGCATTTGATATAATTATGTATTGCCTTGTGTTTTGAGCTTGTAAGGCTATTTCTATTGGAAAATAACTAGGATATAAAATGTGACCTTTTCTTAGACAATTGCTGTGGTGATGAATTAAAGGCAGTACGTTACAGGTCGTTGGCTGTACTGGGATCAATATGTATCAGATTAGATTGTAATGATGTATTAAGTACATCTCTACAGAGATTTTTACTTTGCGGATGACAAACACTCAGAGCTGGGTTATTACTTGAACAGATTGTGGAGCTTTTCTTTTGAAAACCTGCGTTACTTAAACTGGCAGTGTCAAATATTTTTTTTCCATTCTGGCTACAGTAGATTGCAAATAAAAAGCCTATTTCCCAAAAAAACTGTAGTTAAATAACAATTTATAAGATACTAAATGCTCTCCAGCTGTATTGGCACAAATGTGAATTTTGCAAAGTTGCCCTGTGTAAGGAAATGCACCCTTTTATTTAATTTTGCTTTAGCGATTGGGGTAATGGCTCATAAGTATTTTTGCTGTTACTATGGTTACAGGACTTTTATGTAAACACCCCCCCCCCAAAACACTGCCTCAATATATTTTTTTTTTTGTTGGGTGGGATACAGAATACTTGTAAAGAATTGAAAGTTACCAGCTGTTGAATAATGCTGTCATAACTTTTACCATTCTACAATAACTCCGAAACTTTGAGCTCTTGGATTCTATTCTGGTAAAATAATCTTGTGTGTTTCATAACATCTAAAGAGGACCTATCACTTGCCATAAATATATATTCACAGCGCGCAAAATAAGTATTGAACATGTCACCAATTTTTTTTAAAGTAAATATATTTTTATTGATGCTATATAAATTAATGTCAATAGCTAGGAGCTATTGACATGGATTTCTCACCATATGTCTGTAACAACCCATCCAGTCCACACAGGCAAAAAAAAATCAAAGCATAGCTGTCCATAAATTTATGTGTAATAATGAGAAATGACACGGGAAAAAGTATTGAATAAATGAAGAGAGAGATGACCAAAAAAAGCCATGGAAAGTCATGACACCAGCTGAAATCTATCAGTAATTAAAATGCAATCCTGCTACTTTGTGAGAAATGTCAACTGATGGCCTATAAAAAAAAAAAAAAAAAAGTCTCATTACCAAGGTGCCTTACAAGACACATCTCATGATGGGTAAAACCAGTGAGCTGTCTCAAGACCTTTGCAACCTTATTGTTGCAAAACATACTGATGGCATTGGTTTCAGAAAAATATCTAAAGTACTGAAGGTTCCAGTGACACTGTTGAAGCAATCTGGAAATGGAAGGAATATAATTTCATCATGAACCGGCCATGACCAGGTGCTCCCTGCAAGATTTTCGACAGGAGTAAAAAGTGTTATCAGATTAGTTGACCAAGAGGCAAAAACCAATTGTAAAGATCTACAGAAAGACCTGGAATCAGCAGGTACAATTGTGTAAAAGAAAACCATAAGTAACGCATTCACCCTCCATGGCCTGTGTGCACGCTCCTGTATACACGCTCACCGCTCATGACTTCATTGCGGAACAAAAAGCATGTTAAAGCGCTTTTCAAGTTTGCTCAATAACATTTAGATATGCCTGTGAAATACTAGGACACTATAGTCGGGTTAGATGAGACAAATTTAACTCATTGGATGCCATAATACACACCATGTTTTGGAGGCCTTTAACACCATACCAAAAGGGAACTTTATAGATGGGAACATGTTTCACTGACATACTTCATGAAATTGAAGGAAGGATGAATGGATAAATGTACCGAGGCATACTTGATAAAAAAAACAAACAAACTACTTTTATTTACCCGGATGATGAAGCTGAAACGAGATTGGACATATCATCATAACAATGATCCCAAACACACAGCCACGGAAACTCGCAATTGGTTTTAGAGAGAGAAAAAATAAAGCTACTAGAAGGGTAGAGGCAATCACCGGAGCTGAATCCAATAGAAAATGTTTGGAAGGAACTAAAGCTCAAAGTCCATAGAAGGAGCCCACGAGACCTTCTGAAATGTTTGTGTGGAAGAATGGACCCAAAATCCCAACTGAGCAGTGCAGGCAACTAGTTTTTCTTAATAGGAGTCTTGAAGCTTCATCACGAACAAAAGTTTTTGTATAACGTATTAAAGAAAACCAACCATCAGGAATGTCATATATAAAGTAAAGCCAGTGCTATACTGGCACTAAGATGCTGAATGTAACCATACCTTTTTATTCTGAGATTGGATGTTTTATTTCAGAAATATGTGCAAGTAAAGTTACAGCAATGCACTGCTATTTGATTGACAGGTGCAATAGGGGTAGGAATATGAAGGTTGGATTTTGCTATCTATTCCCTCCTGTCTGCCTGGTCTTCCTCCCCCAGTCGCGATTATAGACGTTAATTATCATTTCTAAGTATTGTAGAAAACTCTTCCCTAAGATGGAATCGGCGCCTTATCTCCAGTGCCATCTTTGTGAACACTGTCTTCCTGCATCGGACCATCGTATGCACTTTGTGAGGGCAGTCCATGCGCCCTCATATCCTCTTCTCTCGTTGTGACCTGATGTTTGGTTCTCTTTAGATAAAAATCACTGAGCATGTTCTATACTTTTTCCCTGTATAATTTCTCTAATACACATCACAAAGTTTATGTACATGTCAATAGCACTTTCAGAAATGTATTCACTTAGAATATTGGTGACGTGTTCAATAGTTATTTCTCTAGTCCCTTCCACGACAGCATAGGAGGTTGTCTCTCCACGCCCTAATTGGGACAGGAAGTTCAAGAGGTTTAAAAGGACCCTCCCACCTCCCACAGCCAGTGTCTTTCCTGTCCCCATGGGGCATGGAGAGGTTTTGTTTTTCTCCTATGCTGTGGTGGCCGGCGAACTACATTATATTTTTTTTTTTTCTTTTTCCTTCTTCCCCTGTTACCTTAAGCCGGACAGCATCGGTCGGGCCTTCACCGCTCCTCCCTTGCTGTTCCCTCACGCTGTGGGGGACCGCTGCTCCAGCCTTCCGGATCCTCCTGAGGGGTGATGCAGGCTGTTGAGCTCCCCGGCCGGCGTCCTCCCTGAGCCGCCGGCCGCTTCCCGCATGCACGCTGCCGGAGCGATCCGGAAGTGCTCCCGGAGGCGGGACTTCCGGTCTTGCGGACTTCCGGTCGAGCGCTTCCGGTTTGCGGAGGCAGCGTGGAGGCACGCCGACGGTGACACGGCCTGCCCAGGACCGGATGCGGGAGGCGGGGAACGTGCACCGTCACTGGGGGGGCAGATCATGGTAAGCAACCGTGCTCCCTGTCATGTCTTCCGCTGCAGCTGCATCTGCAGAACCCAGTGTGCCCCCTGCTACTGTGAGTATGGAGGGGAATGGTCCCTCGGACATAGGTCTCATCAGATGATTTATGGCTCTATGGTCTGTGTTTTCTAGGAGGACAAGGCCACCAAGAAAACTGACAGAAATGAAAAATCAGAGAAGCCTGAGAAGTCAGAAAAAGCTGACAAGTCCGATAAGCCTGATAGACCTGACAGAGTGGAAAAAATTAAAAAATGTCCTATCTGTATAAAGAAGCTCCCTGCAGTATGGGATAAAAAGCTTTGCCAGCAATGTACGGACCAGATTATTAGGGCCGAACAACCATCTCTGATAGATGAGTTGCGGTCCATGATGAAACAGGAGATTAGGGCCTCTCTGGCCTCCCTTCCTGTTCCTGGCCCTGCTCCTGGCCCTGCTCCTGGCCCTGCTCCTGGACCCTCCTCCAAAAAAGAGGAGACTCCAGTCGACCCCATCTGATCAGGAGGACGCTGATTCCACCTCTGAGGGTCCTGATGAAGGATTTCCATCTGGGGGGTCTGACCAGTCCTTGCTATTTCACTCAGAAGAGTTGGTGGATCTTATTGGGGCAGTTCGGAGCACTATGGGTTTAGAGGAAGTGCAGTCTCTTCCTTCAATCCAGGACGAAATGTTTGCTGGCCTGAAGACATTGGGAGGTCCCAAGAGTAGACGTTCAGGTGGCTTGGGTAGCTAAGCAAACGGCTCTTCCCTTTGAGGATACTTCCCAACTGAAGGATCAGATGGATAGGAAGGTAGAGGGCCTGATGAAGCGGTCCTGGGAGGCATCGTCTTCCTCTATTCAAGCCAACATTGCCTCCACCTGCGTATCCAGGTCCCTAATTAGGTGGTTAGACCAGTTGGAGGCTCATATTTCCCAAGGGACCCCTAGGGAGGAATTACTGGAATCCCTTCCCTTGCTTAGGAAGGCTACCTGTTTTCTGGCAGATACCTCGGTGGAATCTGTCCGCCTGGCAGCCAGGACCTCGGTGCTTTCTAACTCTGCCCGACGTGCCCTCTGGCTTAAGGCCTGGAGCGGAGACTCCACCTCCAAAATGAGGCTTTGTTCACTTCCGTTTAAAGGGGATTTAGTGTTTGGGCCTGCCCTGGATGATATCCTGGACAAGGCGACCGATCGTAAGGCCTTGCCCGATCCTAGACCTAACAGGAAGCGGTCCTTTCGTCCCTCGATGCCTCAGGCCTCCCAGCCCAGAGGGAAAGGGAAGGCTGGCAGGTGGAGCTATCCCAAAGGTAGAGGGAGAAACATCCTCATCCCTCCCCATCAGCAACGTCCTCAGCAGGACAAACAGTGACTCGGCCCGGGTGGGGGGAAGACTCTCAGCGTTTCTTCCTCAGTGGCAGTCCATAACCACTTGCCAATGGGTTCTGAAGATCATCTCGGACGGTATTCTCATAGAATTCCTTCCCCCCCCCCTCTTCCGGGTCTCCGAGTCACTGCGCTGGCGTCACCGGGTTCACAGGCTCTGTTGTACACAAAGATTATAGAGCTAGTGCACTCGGGGGTCGTTTCCCCAGTCCCGAGTCAGGAAGAAGGGGTAGGACACTACTCCCGTCTCTTCCTGGTCAAGAAGCCATCCGGCGACGTCCGTATAATTATCAATTTAAAACGTCTAAACCGTCAGGTCAGGTACCGGCGGTTCAAGATGGAGTCGGTGAAATCAGCTATTCCCCTGATAGGTCTACACCATCAGATGGCCTCTATAGATCTGAAAGACGCCTACTTCCATGTACCCGTCCATCCAGGACACAGGCAATACCTCAGGTTTGCGGTGCTTCACGGGGAGGAAGTACTTCATTTCCAATTCAATGTACTTCCCTTCGGGATCTCCTCAGCTCCAAGGATCTTTTCCAAGATCATGGCAGAGGTGGTCGCCTTCATAAGATTGCAGGGTATCTGTCTGGTTCCATATTTGGACGACTTTCTTCTCATGGCTCCATCTGCTCCAACCCTCCGGAGCCATGTGGAAAGGTCTTTGGGAATCCTTCGGTCTCTGGGATGGATTCCCAATCTCAAAAAATCACAGTTAACCCCCTCCTCCACTCGGCAGTTTCTCGGAGTGCTGCTGGACTCCGACAGACAGGCATCTTTTCTCCCAGAGGGCCACAGGATAGCTCTGTTAGCCAAAATATCAAAGCTGCGCAGGCAGGCTCGCCCGACGCTTCGAGCGGCTATGTCAGCTCTGGGTTCCATGACATCCTGCATTCCTTCAGTCAGGTGGGCTCAGGCCCATTCTCGGTGTCTCCAGGATCATATCCTGGCACATTGGGACAGACTCCCGTCATCCCTAAACAGAAGGTTTTGCCTCTCGGAGTCCGTCTCCTCATCCCTTCTCTGGTGGCTGAGTCCCGCCAACCTGCAGGTGGGGGTTGCCTGGACTCAGAAACCCCTGGTTACACTGACCACAGATGCCAGCCTACGAGGATGGGGGGCAATGGTGGCAAATTCCCCATTTCAAGGGGTCTGGAGTCCTTACGTCAGCTCCCAATCCTCCAACTACAGGGAGCTCAGGGCAGTCAGGGAAGCCCTCCTTGCGGCTCAGGACCTCGTCCGGGACTCTCACGTCCTGGTATATTCAGACAATGTCACAACAGTGGCACATCTCCGCCATCAGGGCAGTACACGCTCAGGCGCCCTGAAGTCAGTATCCTCCCGAATCTTTCAATGGGCAGAACAATCTCTGCTCTCCCTTTCTGCGGTCCATCTGAAGGGCTCCCTCAATCTTCAGGCGGATTTCCTGAGTCGTCGGGATGTTCATCCAGGGGAATGGAGCCTGGATCAGGCGGTGTTCTGCTCTCTAGTGGCAAGGTGGGGTGCACCAGAGGTGGACCTCTTTGCCTCGGCAGGGAATCGCAAGGTCGCAACATATTTCTCCCTGAACCCAAGGGACGAGGCGTTAGGGGTAGACGCTTTCTGCCACAGTTGGTCCTTTCGCCTCGCTTACGCGTTCCCCCCTCTTCCTCTTCTCGCACGGGCCCTGAGGAAGATCAGAGACGAGGGGGTCCCAACTATACTGGTAGCCCCTCTGTGGCCCCGGAGGAGTTGGTACAGCCTGGTCATGACGCTAGGAATCGACGGCCCAGTCCTCTTAGGTTCGGACCCCAGCTTACTGTCACAGGGTCCGATTTTCCATCCGGCTCCCCAGAAACTCAACTTGGCTGCCTGGCTTCTGAGGCCCGGGCACTGAAGGCCCAAGGGCTTTCTGACAAAGTTGTGGCTACGCTACAGAAGAACCGTAAACCTGTGACTAATAGTATATACAACAAAATCTGGAAGAGATTTTCCTCCTGGTGTGGTTCTCGGCCTCCTGACCCTCTTCGGCCTAATATTGCGCAGATTCTGGACTTTCTCCAGAGTGGTTTAGACTTAGGTCTTAGGCCTAGCACCCTGAAAGTTCAGGTGTCAGCACTCAGTGCAGTCTTTGACACGGCTCTGGCAGATCATCGTTGGATCCGTCGGTTCTTTGTGTCCGCTAGTAGACTCTGTCCACGTCAGAGGGTCCTGACGCCTCGCTGGGATCTCAATGTGGTCCTTACAGGACTATCTCAGTCTCCGTTTGAACCTCTGTGCTCTTGTAACATTCGTTCCCTTTCTCACAAGACTGCTTTTCTTGTGGCTATTACATCTGCTCGCAGAGTCGGCGAACTTCAGGCTTTGTCTGTTAGGGAACCTTACCTGACCATCAGAGATGACAGCATTGTTTTTCAGCTGGACCCTTCCTTCCTTCCCAAGGTGGTTTCGGATTTTCACCATTCGCAGTCCATCTTCCTGCCTTCCTTCTGTCAGAATCCTCGGACTCCGGGTGAGGAAGTGTTTCATTCTTTGGATGTCCGTCGGATAGTGTTGCACTACCTAGAGGTTACTGCTTCTTGGCGCCTTGATTCTAACCTGTTCATCCAGCCCTTTGGCCGCAATAAGGGCAAGAAGGTGGCTAAGAGTACCGTCGCCAACTGGATTGTGCGGGCAATTAGAGATGCATACCTCGCTCAGCATCTCTCTCCACCTACTGGATTCACGGCGCACTCCACCAGGGCTACCTCTGCCTCCTGGGCCGAACGGGCAGGGGCCTCCCCTGAGCAGATCTGCAAGACGGCTACGTGGTCTTCGCTCCATACTTTCACGAAGCATTATCGTCTGGATCTGGATTCCAACAGGGATTTGGCCTTTGGCAGGAAAGTCCTGCAGGCTGTGGTCCCCCCCTAGGTATCAATTCTTTGGTATTCCTCCTATGCTGTCGTGGAAGGGACTAGAGAAATAAGAATTATTCTTACCGATAATTCGGTTTCTAGGACCTTCCACGACAGTAGGTAATTCCCTCCCCTATGTATTCATATATTCCTGAATGTGTAGTACTTCTCATATGCTATGGATTCTTTGTAAGACACTGGCTGTGGGAGGTGGGAGGGTCCTTTTAAACCTCTTGAACTTCCTGTCCCAATTAGGGCGTGGAGAGACAACCTCCTATGCTGTCGTGGAAGGTCCTAGAAACCGAATTATCGGTAAGAATAATTCTTATTTCACCCCCTGTATTTTTGTTTTAGCTCCTCTAAATGGTGAATTGTTTAATGAGCACATTAGGCAAAAATATTTCCCCCCTTTCACCCTGGAGCCTAAAGTTTACATTGTGCTGAATATTGTTATCATATATAATAGGATGTCCATGTGTATTAAACGGCCCAGATTAATGCTTAAGAGACAGCTGTATCTTCAGTCTTTATCTGCTAATAGGAGCACAATGTACTGAGACTAAAGGGTTAATCGTGGTCTCTACAAATTGTACGGGGCCAGCAGCGCAGCTAGGCCACAGTGAAGGCTCAATCTCTACTGCTGTATTTCTCCTCCTTCATTCTGGTGAACTGCAAAATATTGGGATCAATCTTGCATAGCCACATACATAGCTACATACAGTGTGTCCATCGATATCCTGTCCACCGCCATTAACCCTCTGGTGGCAACAATATCTTTAATAACGAGTTTGGCAATAATGTGCCTGTCCGTCGCAAGCTATAAAAAATACCTATAATATCTAATTTTTGCAATTTCAGTGATTTAAAAGTGATCAGAGACCTTCATAGGGATGCAATAAAAGAGACTACACATTATCAGGTGCAAAACAAACCCATTTACTCAACATAAAAGTAATAACTCTGAAATACACACATTTCAAAACTCCCACCACATAGCCCCCAGTTATAACACATAACTGTTATTAAAAAGAGAACAAATTGGCAAAAAAAACAATTTCAAGGCACCTAAAATAAAATTACACACACAATTATTCAGAATTAGATCCTGAAGTTTCATCAGAAAAAGCACATTAGCAGAGCAAAGAGCAAGAGCAACCTTATAAAGTGTGATGTGTTCGGGAACAATGAAGCCAGCACAGGTATATCTGCCCTCCTGAAGCTCTGCAGACCAACTGTGGTATCAAGTTTCACACAGCAGCTAGAGCCAGGAGACTACCTGGAGAGGGGATTTCCTGAAAATCTGGTGAGGAGGGAGAAATGAAAGTAAAAGAGAAGCGCCTGTCAGGCACATTAATCCCATCCGAGGGTTAACTTAAGAACGGCGGCAGCTATAGGCATAGAAGTGGTGTCTAGGTATAAAGTAGCCATGCGCTACCCAATGAAACCACCTATAGCGCCACCTGGTTGAAAACAACGGAGTTAGCATTTTTATCTCAAACGGAACGAGATAGAGGAAAAACAAGTGAATTAAAAAATTGTAGGGCATCATCAATTCAATATGAATCAACACCTTGCATACAGAAATGCTATGATATTAAACCCATGACCCCCCCCAAAGCATTGAATGCTGGTCATGCATCTGGCGCTCATGTAACTTTGATTCTCAAAGTGGCCCCCGTCAGCTGCAATGCACATCTGCCTCTGGACAGCATACTGTATCTTGCTGCACGTTGTGCAATATGGTAGGTGACACGTTTGCACAAGCAATCTGTGATACGTCCTCGTAGGTCCCGCAATGGTGGTGGAGGGGTCGCATACACCTGCTGTTTGATGTGACCTCAGAGAAAGAAGTCCAATGGGGTCAGGTCAGGTGAGCATAGCATTTCTGTATGCAAGATGTCGAATCATATTGAATTGATGATGCCCTACAAGTTTATAATTCACTTTTTTTCTCTATCTCGTTCCGTTTGAGATAAAAATGCTAACTGTGTTGTTTTCCACCAGGTGGTGCTATAGTTGGTTTCATTGCGTAGCGCATGGATACTTTACTATACCTAGACACCACTTCTATGCCTATAGCTGCCGCCATTCTCAAGTTAATGGCGGTGGACAGGATATGTGTGGACACACGGTATACCATAACTACATTCTGCTTGACGTAAAGAGACTCCTGTGTTTACAGTCTGCAGTTTCCACTCCCACAGTGGTATCTTCCAGCTCAAAAGTAGGAAGTCTCACACAGCTGTCACAATAGTAAGACAGTAGAGAGCCCCAAATTGAGATTACTTCAGTCTTTTTAAAGGGCCTAAGCTTTCTTCACAAAATCAGTGAGGAATGATTTTGCTTCTTAATTATAGTAATTTCAGAATTGTATTTTATATTGGTCTTCTCTTACTTTGAAGTTTCCTTGGAGATTATTGGTAATCTTTCGGTCACTTTTATGTCAGTCATCCTCATTGTGTTTTACTTGAGGAAATGAAGGAATATTATAAGTAAATTTATCAAAATATATTCAAAATTTCTTTGCTGCCTGTAATGTAATTTTTCAGTTAAAATAAAAGATCTCCCAATATTAAACAATTATTGTTTTAAAGAAATTGTTTTCCTCTTACCATAAAGGCTAAACGTATTGTAAAACACATTTCAGTCAGCATCAGTAATTGCATTTCTAGTCAGGCTAAAAAGTAGAATAAAATTTGGGGTGCATTTACTTCTTGCATCAGTGTATGGTATATATTTGAGCCTGTGATCACTCAGTTACTTAATATATCTTATGAACAATCACAATTTTTTTTTTTTTTTTAATTTTAACATTATTAGATGAGCAGAAAGGAAAAGGAGACGATCAACACCGAAGTGTTTAAAGTTGGCAATGTGAACTTTGAATGGGTTGCGTTTCCAGCTGTCATTACTACTAACAATGCAGAAGAGCCTTGTGTACAAGAGATTGAAGCCAGACTTGAGCACATTGACAGATTTTCCCCCGATACACTTCAACAAAACCAAATGTCAACTTTAACAAAACCTACAGTTTTGCTGACTGAGGAAGTTGGAATATCAGTCTCTATGAAAACCAAAGACCCGCCCAGACCACAAAATACTTCTACAAACAGTGTCATATTGCCACAGATGTCACAAAAAATTGCTAAAGAAAATGTTACTAAGCCACGGACATTACCAAAAGGTTCATCAAAGAATATCCAAGATCCACAAACCTCCCAAAAAGGTTCTACAAAGCGTAACAAGGAGCCGCGACAAACCTCCCAAAAAGGGAACATTAATTTATGGACTACAGTAACCTCTCTGAAAAGTAACAAGATAACACTGGACCCTAAAACAGAGGAGAAACCTCAGTCTAATGATGTTATAATGGTAGATGAAGAGTCTTCAGACGGTAGAAGCAAAGAGAGTACAAACAAATCCGCAGATGCCACACGTTCATTTGACAACTGTCCCATATGTTTGATGCAGTTTCCAAAACAGTAAGTGCAACATACAGTGAGATAACTTTCATCACATCCCTGGAAAACGCTTTAACTTACCGTCACCTTGTTCCTTAATATACTATAAATACTTTTTACACATAAATAATAAGAGTTTGTATTTTCTCTCTCCCCAGGTTTTCGCAGCTTGATATGGACAGCCATCTGGCTCAGTGCTTGTCGGAAACAACTGTTGATGTCGTCTGGTGATTAGCAATGTGGACTAAACAAATGCTTCAGTAGATGTTATTGATGGACCTTTCTAAGGTTTCTATTTACTTTCTCGTGTTCTGGATTTTTTTTTTTTTTTTATGTATTTCCAACAAAGTAAGGTAAAGTCGATTATGGTTTTACGTATAATAAAAATTAAATGAACTGAAATTGATGGGTACACTCAGCCATTTCCATATTTCCTGCAGATTTGTATGGAATGTCAAAATGCATACTCCTCTCCATACAGATCTTCTTCATTGTTTTTTGTGAATCATTTTTACGGCATACATTAAGTGGAAAAAGTGACCTGGCAATATGATTCTTCTGATCAGTACAATTATGGTGATAATAAACATGTCCAATTTAATTATTTTAGTGGTGGAAAAAGTCAGAAGTGTGGAAAAAATAAATTTATATATTTTGGGGACTTTTGTTGCCGTTTTCCGAGACTTGTATCATTCTAATTGTTTGGTTGTTAGATCTGTGTGATGGCTTTTTTTTGTGAGGCAAGACCTTTTTATTCATACCATTTGACATTTTCATTAAGTGTTGCAGCATTTGTCATGGTATTTTAGAAACCTCCCAAAAATTTAATTTTGAGGTACGTGAATTTTTTCCGTGTACCGTGTTGGCCAATCTGGTTCATTATTTTTATAATTTGATTGGATTTTTCTAAACGCATCAATACCACATGTAGTTTATTTATTTTTAATGAGGGGAAAAGTGGAGTGATTTGAACCATTATGTTTTTGACTTTTCATATATTTTTTATTTTCTTCAACTTTTCCTGTACTTTACATAGTTACATAGGTTGAAAAAAGACCTGGGTCCACCTAGTTCAATCTTCCTCCACCAACTGTACATTTTGTCATTAAGTCATTTATAACAGACAATGTTGTGTACTGAGGAAATCATCCAGCCCTTTTGAAAAGCTGTTATAGTATCTGCCATTACTACCTCTTGGAGTAGGGAATTCCACAGTCTGACTGCTCTAACTATAAAGAACCCTTTCCTATTTAGCTGCCAGATTCGCTTTTCTTCCTCTCGCAGTGAGTGCCCCCTGATCCTTAGTATTGTCTTTGGAAGAAATAAGTCATGTGCCAGTCCTTTATATTGCCCACACATGTAATTTATACATATAAATGAGATCTCCCCTGAGGCGTCTTTTTTTTCTTTCCATCTCTCATCATACGGGTGGCCTCCATTCCTTGTAGTAGTCTAGTTGCCGCCTTGGAGCTGACTCTAACTTCTGAATGTCCTTTTTAAAGTGTGGAGCCCAAAACTGGATCCCATATTCCAGATGTGGCCTTACAAGTGATTTATAGAGGGGTAACAATACGTTGGGATCATAGAATCTAATCTCTCTTTTTATACACCCTAGAATCTTGTTTGCTTTAGCAGCTGCTGCCTGACATTGAGTGCTGCTGCTCAGCTTATTTGTAACCAGAATCCCCAAGTCCTTCTCCTGTTCTGTAGTCCCAAGTTTACTTCCATTTAATGTATACGCAGCTATAGGATTACTCCATCCTAGGTGCATTACTTTACATTTATCAACATTAAATCTCATTTGCCAAGTATCTGCCCATTCCGACATCTTATCCAGATCGCTTTGTAATATTGTACTATCAAGGTCCATTTTTAATATCCTACATAGTAAAGTGTCAGTCTTTGCTGATGATACCAAACTATCAATTCCATCCACAAGGTCATTAATAAAGAGATAAAAAGAATTGGTCCTAGCACAGATCCCTGCGGCACCCCACTGCTGACTATTGCCCATTTAGAGAATGTACCATTTATGACTACTCTTTGTTTCCTATCTTTTAGCCAATTCCTTACCTATTTGCATATCGCTTCCCCTAGTCCCTGCTTCTGGGACTTTAGTATAAGAGTATTACTTGTTAGTCCCCTTAGGGGACTATAACTTGTGATCATCTTATTTCTTGTGCTTTATAGAGTAATGCCACAGTATTGCTGCATATACTGAAAATCATGGACTTTGAAATCCTGCCTGCGGCCAGGATTCAAAGGCGCTCCATAATGCCAAACACAGAGGTCTCCAGCAGACCCCTCGTGGTCATAGCAGTTCATTGGCGACCTGCATTCATGTCAAAGACATGCCGATAAGCACTTAAAAAGACAGGCCCTCATGCCAGCATGCTGTGAATGCCACTGTCAGTTTGACAGCGGCATTTAACAGGTTAACAATAGTGGCCCGCACTTCAGGCCACCCGCGATTAATAGAGGCAGGTCCTGGCCGCAACCCACAGCCATTACTTGGCAGATATGGGGTAAGCTTACCCCTTAGGCCACTCCATACACCCGCTTCTAACTTGCACTGTATATGTATGGCAGATGTTGTGAAGGGGTTAATTCTTCTTTTCTGTATAGTTTGTTTGTGATGTTATGCAATAATAAATTTCTATAAAAAAAACCCAACTATTCTAGTACAGAATGACTGCCAGTACCACACATTGTGAGATTAGGCATTGATGTCACCTGCTTGCCTCTGATTGGCTGGCGGCTGCCATTGGAATAGTGCAGAAACAGCTTGACTCTGCACCTGTGGGGCCGCAAGAAGCAGAGTAGAGGGTCAAGCTCTCTTTGCACTATTCCAATGGCAGCCGCCAGCCGAGGCAAGTAGGTGACGTCAAACGCATCAGCTGCTTGCCTCTGATTGGCCAGCGGCTGCCATTGGACTAGTGCAAAGAGAGCTTCACTCTCCGTGACGGCAGTAAAATGTTAATCTGAAATAAAGCAGTGCCTGCTGTGGCCCCTGCACCAGCCACGATTGTCAAGGGGGGGGGGCACCTGCCTACGGGTTGCAAGAAGTGCCCTGAGGGGCCAATGTTTTAGACTTCTGCCCTAGAACCTAAAATTTAATAGTTATTTAATATGTGCCTGCTTCAAAAGAAAAGTATCAAACCCAGTTCTAAATGCTACTGGATCCCTACAGTTGTCTTTATTTTCTATTCCCCATCTCATCCTTTTCTCTACTTGGTCTCTAGGATATTCTTGTGCAGTTTTGTTGTTTGAAATAGTTACAAGAGGTTGTTCCTCCACACATCATGGTAGTAGCTGCTGCGCTCAACATAACTATTTCTATCAATGCACTTACCTGACAGGTTGTGAAGGGGTTAAGTTTACATCTTAGTTGGGTAGAGGTTCACGACCTGTGATGTAACCTTACGTCATGGCAATCACATGGACAAAGGAACTGTGTCCGCGGGGCCGCTGCTGAGAGCTCGGCGTAAGTGTCATAACCAGGGATGGTGCCCGCTCTGCCCCTGGCTATAAACCCCCTAAATGCCACGATCAATACCAATCGAAGCATGGGAGATGGAGTGTGCTCTCGACATATAATATAACTAGTTATGTTGTGAAGGGGTTAAAGGGAACCTTTTAACAAAAAATTAAAATCTGATATTTACCTTCAGATTACCACTCTGGTTGCTGGTAAACTCTGTGTACTGTAAATATTAAATGCTCCCATTTACACGGCCATATGGACTTATCCACGTATTCATAGACTATTCCTCTAAAGTCCAAATTATTATATATGTATGAGCGCTACAGGGAGGAATCGCTTGAAGGCAGCAACACCTGCTAAAAGGTGCCAGACACTCCAGTGATTTGATACTCAATGTCTTTCATAAAAGATGTACAGTTTGTATCCTTTTTTTACAATTTTAAGACTGACATTCTTTCCATAGAAAGAAATATACCATAAGAATCGTAACTAGTTGACACAATAAAGACGTTTGATCGGACACAAGTTTCACACATGCTTCATTAAGTCTGCATATTTCTGATGGACGGAAAAAATTCTGCGTGTTGTTCTCCTTCCACATAAATAGTATTACTGGAAGGGTCATAAGTTGCACCATTGTTACAAATTGTATACTGTAAAGAATGGATTATGCTATTTTGCAATGGGATTTAACATTTTTGTCTCCCCCTTTCATAGTAGGATTTTAATAGTTTTGTTGCATGCACATGTTTTATTTTTTAAAAAGTGTATAATGGTACATTTTATATAGTATGTTACGGACTTGCCAGACCACTTGACAATATTTGTCTGTAGACTGTACTAAAGATTAGATCTGCAGCAGGTGAATGTTTTCCAGTTGCCTAATAACAGGGTCCAACTGCACTGAGGGCTAGATGAAAAAGAAAGCAGGGTCATAAGGTTCAGTCTCTGGACTTTGACATCTCTGCTTTCTAGGAAAAGTTGGTTAGAACTAGATAAGCTAGTGTGAAGGTTATCCTGACCGCTTTATATTGGTTATGACTAGCATGAATGGAATATCTCTATTAGTCTCGCCTGACCTCTATCTGCTGAAATGTCTCTTGTAGGCAATTTACCAGCAGAAGCCAGACTCTGTCTATGGAGAGTTGGCAGAGCTGTTCAGTTCCCCTGCTACTGGAAGTAAATGTAATGGGTGAGTAATTCAAAGCTCTTAGCAATGTTCAAATGGGCTTTCCAGGTTATTTTTATAAGCTTCTTAATTTTGTAACATTAACAAAATGAGTCGTAGTTACCCCCTACTTCTCTGGCGCAGCGCTGCCTCTGGTCTTTGATACGTAGTGATGAGCGAGTGTAATCATTACTATTCGCTACTCGCATGGATAGTACGGTATTCGGATTACGGGTTACATTGCGAGTTTTTGTGTACTCTCCTCGCAATATTCGTATGTCCCAGCAGGTTTGGCGCCTGATTTGCAGCCACTAAACATGTTAGGCTTCTTTACAATCACAGTAATGCCACAGCCATCTTGACTGGCCGCGCGTCATACTTATCGATTATGAGAGCGACAGGCATATTCTCTAGGCTCTCCCTATTTGGTTTCATCACTTTCTCATCCCCCAGACCTCTTTGTTGGATCCAGCAGAAAATTACTCTCATTTCCCATTTGACTTGCATTGTACTCTTTGGAACGAATACGCGAGTATTACAAAGTACTTGTTAAGAGTATAGCGATTACGAATATTTCGGTACTCTGTCATCAGTAATGATACGGCTACAGCAGTAATGTCACTGTTATATCGGCATGGGTCCAGTGATTAGTTGCAGTGGTCATGTGCTGCAGCCATGTCAACAAAGTGGTTAATTTTGCTCTTTCTACGACCCCAGTAAAATCTATTTAAAACATTAAAAATCAGGTTTAATGTACAAAAAATGTTTAAATGCAAGCACAGTGGCCTTACAACACTGCAGTCTTGGGTTCATATCCCACCACAACATCTACAAGGAGTTTGTATGTTCTCACTGTATTCTATGGTTCCTCCCACACTCCAAAGACATACTGATATGGGATTAAGGGCTCATGCAGACGACCATTTTGTTTGTCCTGTTCAGTTCCTGTTTTTTTTGCAGACCTACTGACAGTACCATCTTTTCAATGTCTTTTGTGTAGGATCGGATGGCACACGGAAGCACTTCAGTGTGCCATCAGTTCCTACAAAAAACACATCTGAGTCCGTTCCGTTATTATGGAATGTGTCCTGTTCTGTAATTGCGGAATGTGACACAATACTAATATTAATTATTATAGCGCCATTTATTCCATGGCGCTTTGCATGTGAAAAGGGGTATACATCGCATGGACAAGTACAATAATTCTAAACAAAACAAGGCACAGACAGGTACAGGAGGAGAGAGGTCCCTGCCCACGAGGGGTCACAGTCTACAATGGATGGGTGAGGATATAGTAGATGAGGGTAGAGATGGTCGTGCGGTGCCATCAATGGGTCTGCAAAATCACCGGAAGCCACACGGAAGCACTTCCGTGTGACCTCTGTCGGATGCCCCTGCAGTCTGTGTCCCTCTCCCCTGCCAGTCCCACAGATGATTGCACTGCAGCATGTCAACATCTGCTAGCACAGCAGTCTCAGCAGCTGTTTAGATGACGAGCGTCGATATTAGGAGGTTAGCAAAGTTCATTACCTGCTGTGATGAAGTCCGCTGCACTCCTGACGTCAGTGCTCATCACTGAATACCATGGCCGCCGCTTTCTCACATAGTCTCGTGAGCAGCCCGTGACCGTGATTAGCGGTGACGTCACGGGCTCACGCGATACTTAGATTGTCCGTGTTCACAAGCAAAGTCAGTGACGAGCACTGACGTCAGGAGTGCAGTGGAGTTCATCACCGCAGGTAATGATCTGAGCTAACCTCTTGACGGCAGCACTCATCATCCCCTTCAGTGACCTGGCCTGAGCTAATGATATTAGCTCAGGTCACTGCATTGCTCTCCCAGCCAATGGGAAACATTCTGCTCTTCATTGACTGGGATAGTGAGTATGGATCGTCGTGGGACTCCCTTATTGGATTACACCGAAAGCCGATTTGTTTTTTCTTTTCAAAAAATTGGTGAAAGAGGGAATGTTTTGGGGAGTGTTTTTTTTTTTTCTCCCAAATAAAAATGTGTTTGTTTTATTACTGACTGGGTTAGTGATGGGTATCTGATAGATGCCGTGACATCACTAAGCCCAGGGTTGATGTCAGGTGACATTACACAACTGGTAGGAACACCATATATTACCCAGTTTGCCACCGCCCCAGGGCATTCGGAATGAGCTGGGTAAAGTCCCAGGGACTATCACATCCAAGGCCTGTTTCAGATGTCAGTGATTCTGGGATATATGTGCTAGTTTTTATACGTACAAGAATCACGGACATACGCAGACCCATTATCATCAATGGGTCTGCGCACACTTCAGTTTTTTTTCACTTGGATCTAGGAATGGCCTCCCTTCCGTGCACCGTCTGGGATTGTCTCCACTGGGTGAGCTGGTTTTTCTGTGTTCATGGGTTATTAGGAGCCCCCCAGCCTAAAAATATCAGCCAGCAGCTGTGAGACATTATCTTGGCTGGTATCAAAATTGGGGGAACTGCACGTCTGTTTGATTTAAAAAAAAAAAAAAAAATCAATTTATTTAATGTACTGTATGATATATAGACCTGTCCTACTGGTGGCGGTGATTGGTTGCAGTCAGACAGCGGTCATTCAGTGTGGGGGCGTGTCTGAGTGAGGGAAGCAGTGAATATTTATGAGCCTAATGAGCGGCCGGCTCGGAAGAGCAAAGCTACCGCGGGAGCAGTGTTGCAGCCGCGCCGGTGATTGGTGAGTATGTAGCACTTGCTCCTACCCCTTTATGCCGGATTCTGTTCCCCATAGACTTTATATGGGGGGCCAGCATCTCGTCGGATACCCTCCTGAACCATATGTAACTCTCCTTCAGGTTTTTTTTTTTTTTTTTTGCGATCCGCAAAAAAACCCCCCAGAAGTCACAAGAACCGTATACGGGATTGATGTCACACTGATGCATCTGTGGAAAAACAGGACCGTTTTTGTGGATCACAAAAATGGAATGGTTGTGTGAATGTATCCTTGGGCCGAAGTCACACTTGATCTCTCTCCACTACCGCTCTTCATTCTGTAGACTACAGATCGAGTTTAGGTTTACGGTCTACAGGAACGCAGGGAGAATCGTGGACGAGGTGGGGGCTTCATGATTTCATTAAGCCGGGACTCTGCGTGCCCCAATGCGATGTCATCATAACTGCGTTGGTCCAGTCTGCCATTGGACTCCTCAGAGTGCATGAGTAGGTGAGAATAAGTGCTCTTTTTTTTTTTTGCTTGTGGTGGGAATACTGGCAGCCATGATAAAGTGTTTGAGGAATACTGGGGAGCATGATATGGGGGTGGGCAATACCTGGGGCCATGATACAGTGCAAGGAGAATGACTGGGACTGGTATAAGGTAAGTAGGACTACTGTGGGACCCATAATGCTGTGTATAGGGAGCTGTACATTAGGGGTGGACTCCGGCGACATTAAATATTAAGTGTGCACAAACATTGTTATATGGGAACTCCGTGTATTGTGATTGTCAAATGTTCACATTGGGGGCATTATAACTTTCTCAGGGGCCCGGTTTTAGAGAGCATTTACACAGGGCAATAATATTTTCTAGGGCACAATTTTATCATCTAGAGGGCACAAAGGGGCATTTTAATTTTTAAGGCCTCTTTCACACGTCAGTGATTCTAGTATGTATGATGTCTGTTTTCATACGTACTACAGACATACGCAGACCCATTAAAATCAATGAGTCTGCTCATAAATCAGTGTTTTCATAAGGACCGTGTGTCCATGTATTCCGCATGGAGACAAGTCAGTTTTTCTCTGGCAGCACTGATGTGATCTGTCTGACATGTACGGGAGAAAACACGTATCTTTGAAATATAATTAATTTTCTATACTCTGTCTCCAGCGCTGCTGTCACTTGCTTCCAGGCCCACTCAGTATACTCTCGAATATTCACTTCAACACAGACCCAAAAGCAGCAGTGACTGGGACAGGGGGAGTAAAACGTTCCTGCTCTTGTTTTGCAATCACAGATCGCACACGGTGAACACAAGTGTGCCAAAATCAAGGCACACAGCTGGGCCATAGATGCCTTCAGCACGGCTGTGCAAAACTCCAACATTTTTCACAGACATGCGAAGGGGGCCTTAGATGCACAGTGCTGGACACTATGTAAGGTACTAAAAGGATGAGTAATATGGACACATATGGCAGCAGCGGCTTAGTATTGGGATATCAGCAGTATGATGAGAAGTTTGTGCAGGTTGGGAATAGATGGGGACGGTGCTAGAAATGTCAGAAGTGTGTGTGTGTGTGTGTGTGTGAGTTCGTAATCTCTGCAGACGAGCTGTGACTAGAAGAGGTGGTTATGTCTATCTGGGACAAATGGAAAGACTGTAAGGCTACATGCGCACGCTGCTTTTTTTGCTGCTTTTTTGGCTGCAGTTATGTCAGCAGAACTTTGACATTTGACTTCCCAGCAAAGTCTATGAGAAGTCAGATTTGTCATGCGCACGTTGCAGTTTATTTGTCAGCGTTTTTTTTGTCAAAAGTTTGTGACAAATAAAATGCAGCATAAGGGTATGTGCGCACATTGCGTATTTGCATGCAGTTACGCTGCGATCTACACCGCAGCGTAATTGCATGCGTCCTGCGTCCCCAGCATAATCTATGAAGATTATGCAGGAGACGTGTGCACGGGGCGTATTAGAGCGCAGCGCTTCGGCTGCTGCCCAGAGCACGCGTTCTAAGAAGTGACATGTCACTTATTCCGTGAGCTCTGCATGCATCCCCCGCTCTGTCTATGGGAGGGGCTGCACTCAGAGCGCATGAAATCGGCTTTTTTTTCTCATTATGGACTCTTTCTGCAGTGATTTGAAGTGCACGTGTCCTGTTCAAATTGCTGCAGAAATTTCTGCAGGGACAGAACGCAACGTGCACACATAGCCTTAAATTGAACGACTCCATCAGAAAGAATGCTACTAGTAAGTCACCATCTAACTGTGCTGTAATCTCTTGTAAGTTTTGTAGGACTGGTATCTACCAATATACAGTCACTGTATGGGGTTAATATCTGTATAGTGATCTTCAGTAACAGCCCAGTCATCTGCTAAAGTTCCCTTGTACCTAGGATTAGGATGCATCACAGTAGTTGTACACATGGTTACCTGGTTACGGATCCACTCAGATTTTTGTGCGTCCCAACCTCCCATAACACACACTACCCTTTCCCCTCACCAAGTAAACCCCTAGCTGCGCCTCTGGTAGGTAATCACAAAATTGTATGGCAGTCTATGTTCCGTTCTTTGTAACATCAAATCAGTAGCCCCTTTACCCAATAGATGAAACTGGTTAACTTTTTTTTTTCTTTTCTTTCCACACAAGAATATTTAATGGCAGTTCTAGTGGGATTAATCAGTTTTTTTTACCCCTTCATGGCCTATGACATACCCATACGTCATGTACTGGTATCTCATGGCACTCACATGGGGTGCGCGATCCCTACTGGGAGCTCAGATTATATGATGGCTAGAAAATGATGATTTTCCAATATGAAAAATTATAACGAATATCTCAGGACAATTAGTTGGGTAAACTGAATTCTTCGGTTTATTATGAGAGTTGGGATATTAAGGATAGGAAGTCTCACAAACCTCAAAAACAATTTAAATGTGAATCTTGTTACTGGAGAGAAAAAAAAGTGTCAAATGTACCTTTAATGAACCCTGTAAAGAATATTTACCGCCACTGCATATTGAACTAGGATTGATGAACAATTCATAAAAGCATTTTATACATTTGAAAAATTAAATTTCCAAAAGTGGTCACCCTAAAAATGGTTTGCGGGGGGCGTGGTCTGACCAGGGGGCGTGGTCTGGCCATGCAGGAGTGAGGACACACAATAGCTTTGCTCCTGCTCCCGGATCAGTAATTAGTCGTCTTAATCAGCTGTTGGAGCTCCATACTGGACCATGAGTCAGGGGAGAGGAAGGAGATTACAAGGGAGTGAGGACCGAGACCATCAGCCAGCAGAAAGAGGCATTCAGCGGTTCTTTCCTGGCAAGACACAGACAGCAGCCTCCCACAGCACAGATAAGATGGCCGCTGCAGCTCCACGAGGTGCATCTGCAGTGCGAGGCAGAGGAGGAAAGGCAGGAGGCCAGAGAGAAGGGCCCCTCCAGCAGTCGGCACGGGACTGCCAGACTCCCACTACAAGCCCTGGAGCAATAACAAAAGGATCCAGCAGGCAGCAGGATGCATCAGTGTTATCAGACAACACACTGACAGAGGTGGCTGGAGGAGAGATCACAGGACAAGGCAGCCCCAGATTGCAAGAGCAACAGGTACAGGAGGGGAAATCTCCTTTTCAGGATCACAAGCAAACTCCTCACCAGAGACTGGGGGGCAGGGGAGGCTGCAGAATCCAGAGGGCCCCTTGAGTGGAGGAGGGGGGTTGGGCCTTGTGAGGGCCATTGGGAGTCCAGACCCTGTCAGCTTTAAATTAACCCCGGAGGGAACGGGTTCTGGCAGAATTAAAGGAGCTGCGTGCTCACATAACTGCCATGCCTTCCAGGGAGGATATGGAGGCTTACATAGCCAGATTGGAGTCTGCCTATAAGGATGAACTGGCTGCGTTACGGGGAGATGTGGAAAAGGTGGAGCCACAAGGACAGGCACATGAAGGGAGACTGCAGGCCCTCGAAAAAAACGGTCAGAGTCAGCAAAAGATGACAGAACAACACTCTCAGCAATTGCAATGTATAATTGAAGCTATGGACGATGCAGAAAACAGAGGGAGAAGAAATAATATTAGAGTCAGGGGGCTGCCTGAGTCTGTAGAATCCAGAGACCTTCCAGACACTTTACAAGCCATCTTTAATGAAGTTCTGGGAGAACCTCCTGGTAAAGAACTGGAGCTCGACAGAGCCCATAGGGCCCTGGGCCCTAAACCTGTGGAGATGGATCGTCCAAGAGACGTTATCTGCAGAGTGCACCGCTATGTTCTCAAAGAAGCTATTATGCATAAGATCCGCAATGGGGCTTCAGTGTCTTTTCAGGATAGAAAGCTTCTTATTCTCCCAGATCTGTCTCGTCTCACCCTGCAGAGGAGAAGAGCCCTGAGACCCCTTTTGGATATGCTACGAGCTTATGACCTTCCCTACAGCTGGGGATTCCCATTCCGCCTACAGCTGCGGCACGCGGGGCGCTTACATCTCTTGCGGTCCCCATCCGATATGGTAGCATTCACTATGGCTCTGGACATTCCGATGGTCACCATAGAGGACTGGCCTGCTTTTCCACTGAGCCAGACGGGTGGTGTGCTGCAGGAGACCCTGACCCGTAAAGGAGGAAGAGAATGGAGGGCCCCGCATCCCCCTTGAGAAGGGGACGAGTAGCTTAGAATTACGGATCTTAGTGCAGGAATGTGGCAACTAAATGAGAACCTATATTCATGGTTGATTTGAAATAGATAGGAATATAGGTAACTGGAGAGGGGACCTGTTAGGGTTAATATGATTCTGTTCCCATTGGGGTTTAATATAAATCCTCCTGCTTCCTTCTTGAGGGTAATGACTGGGTGGGGAGCTCTGTTTGGTTCGCCGTGACTGGGGATATAGTTTGTTTAATGTTAAGAGTAATCTTATTGCCTTAAAGTTTAGCTTGATACACATCTGGAGCATGAATGATGTTGTACCCTCCGATCCGTGGCAGGTAGCTCCGCATTGGAAAGCACTCCCCGACTGGGATTGTACGTCACAAAGTAGTGACGTCGGTGTTATATCCCGTAGTTAAATATATTTAAGTATCTGTTAACCAGTTCAAATTATAATGTGATTTGGGGTACGGTAGTACCCACAAGAGGTTTTTTTTCTTATCTTTTTTTTTTCTCTCTCTCTTCTTCTTTCCCCCCTCTCTGATTTCTATATCTTCCCTGTTTGCTTTCTTTCCTAAGCTCTTCTCTTTTTTCCACTACACCTGAACCTCTCCTGAACTCAACTCCGCCCCACTAGTTGCCTTTCCTCATTTACACCTACCCTCCCATTTTCATAGCTGAAGTCTCCTCTCCCCCTCAAGATGACACAACTAAAATGCGGATCCCTCAATGTGAGAGGGTTGAATATTCCGCAAAAAAGAACCCAGGTGCTATACGATAGGATATGAACCTTTTTCTTATGCATATTATTGCAAGAGACGCACTTCAGAACTGACCATCTTCCCTGCTTCAAAGACAGATTCAGGATTTGTGCTATGCAGCCATGATGTATAGTATCTAAGTCAAAAGGGGTTTCTATAGACCTTCATAAGTCCCTGGTACACTCGGTCCTGGACACTGTGATTGACCCAGAGGGGTAGGTACATCTTTTTGAAAATTAGGGTTAACGCTACAATTTTTACCATAGGAAACTGGTATCTCCCTAACAAAGACCCAACGTCAAAGTGCTCCTCCCTCCTGTCTTCGTTGGCTGAATTCACAGAGGGAGTTCTAGTGGCAGGTGGCGATTTCAACTTTACCTTCGACCCTGGGATGGATTCCTCATCAGGTTCCCTTCCTTTCTCCTCTAGGAAAATTCGTGCCGTGAAACGAGCCATTCAGAATCTCCGTCTGGTGGATGTGTGGAGAGTGCAACGCCCCACGGACAGGGATTATTCCTACTTTTCCCCAGCACATTCCTCATACAGTCGTATTGATATATTTTTAATCAGCCAGCGTGCTCTGACCTGGCAGATCCAGTCCTCTATTGGAAATATCTCCTGGTCAGATCATGCCCCAATATTTTTGTGTATTACTATCCCGGATGGGATTGCGAAGCCGTGGACATGGCGTCTTAATGACACCTTGTTGAGAGATCAAGGGTGTGTTGACGAAGTACGGCGGACTATATCTGAGTTCATGGAAGTGCATTCCGCAGATCCCACGTCTCTTCCAACACAGTGGGAGGCGCTCAAATGTGTGGTAAGGGGCATTTTCATTAATAATGGAGCCAGACTCAAGAGGGAGGGAGCACAGAGGATCTCCTCTTTGGTGGAGAAGATAGCTACCCTGGAGCGTGATCACAAAAGGTCACTTTCGTCATCTGTTTTGGGAGACCTTATTAAAGCGAGAGAGGAGCTTAAAACTATAACTAACCAACAATATGCTCGTCAAAAAATTAGATTCATGTATGAATTTGCAGATAAATGCGGGAGGCCACTGGCTAGAGTTCTTCATCCACTGGGAGACCCTTGTTATATCCCGGTTATCAGACCTCAGGATGGTAGCTCTACCCAGAATCCGGTGCAAATAACAGAACAGTTCCAGAAATATTATAGGGACTTGTACCATATTGAGGGACAATTTGGGGACATGGACCCAGAGGCTCTTGAACACAAAATTGAGGAATATATACAAAAAACGGCTCTCCCGACTGTCCCCATGGACTCGACAGAGGCATTGGAAGAGGACTTCTCTGAAACAAAGGTGGCATCTACTATTGAAGATTCCCCGGCGGGGAAGAGTCCAGGGCCCGATGGATTTACTCCCAGGTTTTACAAATTATTCAAGGAACAACTGGCTCCATTTTTAACGAAAGTGTTTAATTCCATTTCTGATGGTACTCCTTGGGTAGCACAGTCCCTAGAGGCCCATATCAGCGTTATTCCCAAACCAGGAAAGGATCATAGCCTAGTAACTAACTATAGACCCATATCTTTAATTAATATAGATATCAAATTGTACTCCAAGGCTCTGGCCAATCGGCTCGCTCCATTGCTCCCAGAAATAATACATACAGACCAGGTAGGGTTTGTTAAAGGGCGGGAGGCCAGGGATAATACTAATAAATTGCACTTCCTTATGGCTCAGTCGAGGGCTCACTCCATACCTTTGTGTCTTCTATCGGTGGATGCGGAGAAGGCCTTCGACCGGGTCAGCTGGAGGTTTATGCTGGCCTCATTGCGGCAATTGGGATTGGGATCCAGATTTATTGAGAGGGTGGCTTCCCTTTACAATAGACCCACTGCAAGGGTGCGAGCTAATGGATTCCTGTCCCTTTCGTTTCCTATTCATAATGGAACCAGACAGGGTTGTCCCTTGTCCCCCCTGCTGTATGTTACCATAATGGAGCATCTGGCGGTAGCCATTAGACGCAATAACCACATAAAGGGAGTGGAGGTGGGAGGGAGACAATGGAAAACGGCCCTTTTTGCTGACGACCTTCTCCTGTTTCTTACTCAGCCGTGGGCATCCTTCCCATCCCTGATTAAGGAGTTTGGGAACCTCAGCAATTTTAAAGTGAATTTTTCCAAGTCTGAGGCCTTGAATGTGACATTGCCCGACGGGGAGGTGAAGTATCTGAGGGACAACTTCCCATTCAGATGGCAGAATTCAGTCTTGAAATATTTGGGGATTATGGTCCCTAAGGATCCTACACAAATTTTCTCCTTAAATTATTTGCCCCTTCTAAACAGAACAATTAGGGAACTAAACAAATCTGACAAACGAAGACTCTCCTGGTTTGGTCGTATTAACGCAATTAAAATGGATGTTCTACCTAGATTTTTGTTTCTGTTCCAGACACTCCCCATTGGGCTGCCAGCAAGTTTTTTTTCCCAGACTCCAATCGGCTCTGTCGAAGTTTGTTTGGGGAAGTCGGAAAACCCGAATTGGATTTAAGATTCTATCTAGAAACAAAGAAAGGGGTGGGGAGGGGCTCCCCAACTTTAGAATTTATTACAAAGCGGCCGTTCTGACGAGATTAATTGATTGGCAATTTCACTACAAATCCAAGCAGTGGGTGAGTTTGGAGCAATCCAGCGCTGATAAACCTTTGCGGTATCTCCCGTGGTTGGGTGGAGCGAGTAGGGGACGGTTGGGAAATGAGACGGACCTTGTAAGGGCAGCCCTGAAGATTTGGGATATAGGAGGTCAGAAGAGGGACTAACCTCGGGTAGGGGACCGTTCAGTCCCCTCTTTGACAACTCGGAGTTTCCTCCTGGTCTCACTTCGGGACATTTATTGGGGTGGAGTAGAGGAACCTCGATTCTATAACATTCTTCGGGGAAACATGTTGCCTCCTCGGGAAATACTTGGGGGAGATGTCTTGGATGGAATATTCGCAGTTGAGATTGTTTCTTTCCTCTGGGGGCAGAGAAAAAATATTTGCTGCTTGCCCTACACAGTTTGAAAAATTGTTCTTATTGGAGTCGCCGCCTACTCACTGCATTTCACTCCTCTATAATCACATGAACCAGAAAGACGACGCTGGTGGCGTTAGGATGGAGATGGAGGGAGGAGCTCGGGGTAGACGTGACAGAGGAGGAATGGAAGAGGGCCTTTTTTTGGACCCACAGGTTGTCAATGGCTTGCTCAGCACAAGAAAAAAAATTACAAAATCCTCACCCGATGGTACCATTGCCCGGAGACCCTACACAAGGTCTTCCCTCAGGTATCCGATAGGTGCTGGAGATGTGGGGTGGATAGAGGCTCCATGTTACATATTTGGTGGAGCTGCCCTAAAATTCAAACTTTCTGGGAGTCAATATTCTATGTGTACAGGAAGATGAGTGGAAACCAGGTACGTAGCTCTCCACAGGTGGCTCTTCTTTTAGTTCTTCCGGGCTCTATCAAATCCCAGAAGGGCGACTTGTTGAGATTTTGTTTAACCGCAGCTCGGATGGTTATTCCAAGACTGTGGAAGTCCACAAGGAGCCCCTCCTTGGCGGATTGGGTAGGGGAGATAGTCAGCCTTCAGAGGATGGAAGACCTCACTGCGGAGAGGGATGGTACAGGTGATAAATTTGCTCGGCTCTGGGGACCTTGGATTGTGTATCTGGACTCCCCAGAATTCAGGAAGGTACTTGAAAGGGTGTGAGTGGAAGAGGAGACTTTATTCCCATTCCCCTCCCCCCCCCTTTTTTTTTTCCCTTTTTTTTCATTCTTCCCTCCCTTATCTTCTTCACTTTTTCTTTATCTATTTTCATCTCTTCAATCAGACCCTTTTCCTCTTTTCTCTAGTCTGTTATTTTATTTTATTTGTAGTCAAGATTTTTTAGATACTTTGGACATTACCGAAACAATAGAGGATAAGTTGTTTACCTCTGGCGCCAATACTTACCCAAGGTACTAAAAGACCTTAAATACCACTGAAAAGGTAAAAAATAAGTTGCTAATCAAGCACAATTATACAGAAAGGTTCTCAAGTAATAAGTTTGTTTCTCTTTTCTGTATTTCATGGAAAAATGTATATGCATATTGTACCGATATTCCTTTGTACGATATTGCTTAATAAACACAGTTTAAACATAAAAATGGTTTGCGTTTCACATTGCTAAGATCCGTAATGGGCCATGAACAACTTTTAGCAACTGTTAAATACATTAAAAAAAAAAAAGCCTTTTGTGGTTGAAAAAGGTTGCCTCTTTCTCAGAAATCATAAAGCAGAAACTGTGATATACGGAGTGATCTTTTAAAATCACAAAAAAATCCCAGAAAATCTTGGTGCTGTCAGTGTGTGACCAACAGAGGAGCAGTTTCATCACATTTCTACACTGAATCAAAAAGGTACTAAGGTAGATGATGCCCCCCTGTATGCTGGCTGACAATTGCTGGACCATGAAGAGAGACATCTCTGATAATTATTTATGGGGATATTTTGTTTCAAACATTTTCTAGGTAAGCTGTATTGCATATAATGACTACATTTATTTAAATCCATTTGTTGTGAAAGAAAATAATTGTTGTTTTGTCTACCAATGTTATATAACGTCATAAGTAAATTATAGCAATTTTTTTCAGAATGGTGTGTTTTCATACTAGCAATGAACAAATGAAACTAGTTGTATAGCTTATTGCGATGGCTGGTTATCAGTATTGCTTGTTGTTTTCCTGAACTTCAGTCCCTTCACCACGTGGTCATTTTCTATTTTTTTCCTCCCCTTCTTCCATGAGCCATAACTTTCAAGTTTCCCCCAAAAACATGGTGCACTTGCTGCTGTTTTCGGAGACCTATAACAACATTCTATTTTTTTGGGATCTGGGGCTGTGTGACTTCTTATTTTTTTGCTCCCTGAGCTGATGTCTTTTTTGGGAAAAGTATGGAACACAGACAGAAAAAAAAAAAAAACACCCAATAAAATTGGTCCGTGTACTGTCCAGTTTTTACTCCCACATCATAATACACATTCCCCTATAAGAAAACAGTGCAGAAGTTGTTTTTTTTGTTTTTAAGTCTGTGATATGACCAGTCCAGTTAAACATTTCAGATACATACAAAAACTGAGTCGTCTTATTTTTCAATAAAGTCTTTTAATGTGCAAGAATATAAATGATCTTAATTATTTAATGGATTAGTATACCATCATCTTCTGCACAATTAACTTTAGTCAGCAAGGTCTTAACTCATTGAAATTTACAAAACTACAAGAACATATTTACTGTTTTACAATCATCAAATTAGCTGTAATGTTCATTTACTATTCCAAATAAGACAACTAGATAATTACCAGAGCCATATTCTTCATATATTAGTTACCCGGCACCCCCCTCCCCCCAATACCACGATTAATTACAGCCTTCATTTTCTTTAATTTATAAAACAAGTCTTTTTTTTTTTTAATATATATAAAAAATTTCCCCTTCATTGTGAACAAAACATTTGTTTTTCATACACTTGCATATGAGCAACAAAACTATTTGGCAACACAGGAACATTTGTAATGCCTTTTAAATTAAATGTATAAAATCAAGTAGTTTCTTTTCCTTTGTTTTAAAGGGTCAGCAAATATACAGAATCTGTAATTCATCCTTCACGAGATACGTACATGAAGTTACACAGGACCAAATCTTTTGCTCCCATCCCTGATGCAGTATATCATTTGGTCTGATACATGGAATTACAGTGATCGCCCCTGGTTTACCCCAAAAAAATGGATTTGCAAATTTAGCGGTATATATTTTTCCTGACTATAGCGTAATAAATACTTTTCTTAAATAACTTAATGTCTTTGTAAAGACTTAAAAGAATGAATTTAGTATTTTTTTTTTTATTATTTTAAATCCTTTAATGAAGCTGGAATGGTCTGAGGACCAGGGACTTGCAGCCACAAAAACAAATTTTAATTAATACTTGTATTAATTTATCATAATCAGCGTGTGCTTTTATTACGGGGGCATGGAATGTTCTTTTTACTTTGTGGCCGCAAATAATCATCATGTCAAATAGAGCCAATGACTGTAACATGTCATATAGATTGATTCCCCCCAGGAAAATTATAAAGAAGCAGTTTAGTTCGCTTCGTAGGATTAAGACATTGGTGTAAATCAGCGATCACACATTTTCCGGTATTAGATGAAAATTTAAACACTGGTCACCTAGACGCAAGTCTCTGGCTCATGGCTTTTCCTGTGACGCTGCATCAGATATGTACGAGAATGGAGGGGAGTGGGATATTTTGACTTGACCTCTACTTCTAAACAGCAGCTACACAACGAATCAAGCAGCCAACATCTAGAAAAACGTTTGCTTGACTAGGACAAGAAATGAGAGTGAAGGGAATGAAATATTTAAGTTTCCACCTTGTTAAGGCTTAAAGGGGAGGTGTTCGCAGGATCTATGGCCGGGCGTGTTTCTGCATGGAATACTGCATTGGAATTGTTCAGATAGCAAAATGTCATACACTACAAGCTAAGAATTAGGCACGTTACATCGTTGATTTCCACAAAGCCATTCAAATGTGCAAATTTGTTATTTCACCTCCCAGAAAATTATTTTGGTTTTTATTGCCTTTACCGACACCCGGATGGTTCTAGATTTAATTGAAGTGCAACATTGCTGTGTTTTGTTTTTTTTTTTTTTAGAAAAAAAAAATCCAGATCAATTTTTTTAAAATAAATATTATATATATATAATAAAATTACCAGTGCAATTTCTTCAGTTAGGTTTCTGGGCCATGTGAATTTTGTATGTAAATCGGCGGATAACACAGCTTTCTTTAATAACCACACTGACAAGTACCACGTTGTTAATTTTGGGGAGGAGAAAGTCATTAAACCACATACTGCCAATTCGTTTACACCCTCCTTTTTTTGTTTCCCAGGAGATCAGCACATAGCATCTAATGCACTAATGGAAGCGGCTTGCTTACATGATTGCCTGAAATAAAACAGTTCTTCCATACAGGCGCCCTCAGATGGAATTTACATACACTGTAGACCCTTCAAAGAGGCAGGCACAAAAAGTGAAATCCCTTGTGTAACTGAGCCGGAAAGCCATCTCTTCGTGTAGAGAGCAGCTACTACGCAGGAAGAGATCCACTACAAACATCTCCATTGTAGATGATTTTCAGCAGCAAATCCTGTAGTGCTGATCTGTACTAAGAACCTGGCATCAGTTTTCCAGCCTCGCATGCATATACTGTAGTTAAGGATACAAGTTCGGGATCAATCACATGGTTTGTCCATAAATATCGCAGTCCTTCATACCGTCTCTTCCGTTGAGAGCAGCAACGGGTTAATATACTCAAAGCCTTCAAACTCTGATTGGTCTATTCGTTTTATTACATCTCTGTAAAATAAAATATATATTTAGGTTTCTACACCAAAACAAAAAATTAAGTCATGTCCAGTAATGCAAAATTGGTGACCAAAAGAAAATGTTACATTTGCTATATGGATATGAAATGTACAGAAATATGCAGTATGCTCACTCACATCCACATGTGGAATAAAAATCCATTCTACAACCACTGTATTACGGCAACAGTTGAAGTGGATGAAAATTTACTAAATCTAATCAATGGCAGAAAAATAGAGATGTGGTGGAAATTGATGTGCAGTTCAGAGCGTGTCAATTATGCCACAAATTTTCATAGTAAATTTTTACCCTTTGTGATACATAAGGTGAAAATCTCAAATCCACATGCAACATCTACATATCTCTTGAAAAATTTAGAAGGACATTTTTATATGTGAACATACCCAAATGCATGGTTGGCTACAGTCTTAAGCCACTTTCAGACTGCGTTCCTGTCTACTGTTCAGTGGTCTCGTCGGGTCTTCCGTCCGTACCCCTTGCAAAACGGGTTTAAGACATATGCACCAACGGGCCATTGAATATAATTGTGCAGACGGAGTCACAGTGTGCTCAGTTTTGTACCATTTTCGGGAGTATACCCTTACTGGAGGCAGGCACCCAGACGTAGTATACTGCATCTGTGTTTCCGCCTCCAATAGACATATACTACTGAAAATGGTTCACGACAGAGCACACTAACTCCATCTGCACCATTACAGTCAATGGCCCAGTCTGTGCTTACATTCGAAACCCGTTTTTTGAGGGGGTTCGGATGGAAGCCCCGATGGGCCACTGAACAGGGACAGGAAAGCAGTGTGAAAGCAGCCTTAGGTCTCATACATATATCAGTTTATTCACAGATGGGTACATATTCTATCTACAGGGCTGTTAAAGCGCACCAATCACCAGGATTTTCCTATATAACCTAAAGCCAGTGCTATACTGGCGCTATCAGCCTGATTCTGTACATACCTTTAGTTATCAGCTAGGATGTATAGGTTTTGAAACACAAGCAAGTAAAGTTTGTAAAACCAGCAGCTTGTTGAGTGACAGCAGCTGCCTAACAGCTGATAGTTGGGGTGGGTATTCCTAGTTATCCCCTCCCCCTGTTACTTATGCTAATTCTATTATTATACAATTGTATTACTGTGTAATTAACCCCTTCACGACCATGGACGGATATATCCGTCATGGAGTGTGTCCCGTTAAGCCCCGCACCCTGCCGCGGGCAGGCGGCGGCGGTCAGCACACATATCAGCTGTTTTCAACACCTGACATGTGTGCCTGCATGTTGCGAGTGGAATCGCTTCCACTCGCAACATTTAGCCCCTTAAATCTCGCTGCCAAAGTCTGGCAGCGAGATCTATATGCGCGTGGCCATGATTTTTACTTACCGCCGCCCCCACCGGAAGTCACGTGCATGATCACGTGACTTACGGTGGTTGCCATCGTAGCACAGGGTCATGTGATGACGCCTGCAGCTATGAAGTTTTACTTTCGTTTTCCGTCGGCCGGGAGCAGAGGGAAACAGGAAGTGACTAAATCTGCTGTTTACAGCTGTATAGCTGTGATCAGCAGATAGATAAGAGCGATCGGATTGCTGATCGCTATAGCCCCCTAGGGGGACTAGTAAAATAAAAAAAAATTAAAAGTTTTTAAAAATAAAAAAAACCCTAAAGTTCAAATCACCCCCCTTTCCCCCCATTGAAAATTAAAGTGTTAAAAAATAAATATACATACACATTTGGTATCGCTGGGTTCAGAAATGCCCGATCAAAATATAAAATCAATTAATATGATTGGTAAACGGCGTAGTGGCAAAAAAATTCCAAACGCCAAAATTAAGTTTTTTGGTCGCCGCAAGTTTTACGCAAAATGCAATAACAGGCGATCAAAACGTAGCATCTGCGCAAAAATTGTACCATTAGAAACGTCAGCTCGAGACGCAAAAAATAAGCAGTCACTGAGCCATAGATCCCAAAAAATGAGAGCGCTACGGGTTTCGGAAAATGGCGCAAAACATGCGCCACTTTTATTGGACAAGCTTGTGAATTTTTTTTAACCCCTTAGATACAAGTAAACCTATACATGTTTGGTGTGTACAAACTCGCACCGACCTCAGGCATCATACCCACACATCAGTTTTACCATATAGTGAACACCGTGAATAAAACATCCCAAAAACTATTGTGCCATCACACTTTTTTTGCAGTTTTTCCACGCTTGGAATTTTTTCGCTGTTTTCCAGTACACCATATGGTAAAACTTATGGTTTCATTTAAAAGTACAACTTGTCCCGCAAAAAACAAGCCCTCATATGGCAAGATTGACGGAAAAATAAAAAAAAGTACGTCTCTCGGAAGAAGGGGAGCAAAAAAACAAAAATGGAAAGTGCCCGGGGGCTGAAGGGGTTAAAGACCTGTGCTGATGTCATACCCATGTGACCAAAAGGGGTGGGGCCTCATCCAACAGAAAAATGTTGCTCCCTTTTAGCTAGGTTGGCTGAGGCCCCACCCCTTTTGGTCACATGGGTATGACATCAGCACATGTCCTTTTAGTCACAGTTATGCTTATTGCATTATAGAATCGTTTTACTATGTGACTAAAAGGACATGTGCTGATGTCATAGCCATGTGACCAGAAGGGGCGGGGCCTCAGCCAACCTAGCTAAAAGGGAGCAACATTTTTCTGTTGGATGAGGCCCCACCCCTTTTGGTCACATGGGTATGACATCAGCACAGGTCTTTTTAATTACACAGTAATACAATTGTATAATAGAATTAGCATAAGTAACAGGGGGAGAGGATAACTATGAATACCCACCCCAACTATCAGCTGTTAGGCAGCTGCTGTCACTCAACAAGCTGCTGGTTTTACAAACTTTACTTGCTTGTGTTTCAAAACCTATACATCCTAGCTGACAACTAAGGGTATGTACAGAATCAGCCTGATAGTGCCAGTATAGCACTGGCTTTAGGTTATATAAGAAAATCTTAGCGATTGGTGCGCGTTAACCTGTGACTTATTTTTGTGAATTCTAGGTTTGCACAGAAACAAAAAGGAGACACGTCTGCTTTTTATTCAAGTCACAAATTAAATGCCCACTCAAATGAGTAGGTCGGTGGGGAAAAAGCTGACTGCACACCTCTGTCTCCTTATTTTTTCTTTTTAAAAACTGGGCTAAGTAGGTGGGGGAGAATGTGCAAATGAGAAAAATGGATAATACACCTCCTAAAAAAAAATTAAAAAAAGAAAAATTATATTATTATATATATATATATATATATATATATATATATATATATATATATATATATAGACCGAAAAACAAATGAAAATCAAATTAGCACACTTGTGACAAAAAGGTTCAATTTCCGCACATGTAAAGAAAATAAATAGATAAATTGAATGTACCCATAGTCACATTATGAGGCACAATCAGCAGGTATCATGCGTACATGCTCTTCTAATAAATGGGAATTATGCATGATGCCTGCCAATTGTGCACACATTCTGGCGTCAGCGCTGTTCGCTTCCCGATGCTGAAGTGAGTGGCGCCTGAGAAATTTTTTTAATAAGTGACATTAACATAAAACTATCTGAAAGTGACAGCTCATGTACCTTGCCTGAGCCGACACACTTACTCACAGACATCCTTGAAAAAGACCAAACAGTCAAAATGTTGGATTACATGTCTGTCACGCACTTGTCGGTCAATAATGCACGTGTATTCAATGATCTCCATATAGTCTCTAATCTTCAGTGCCGGAGGGTTATTATAAATTTGGATTTTTATACTGTGGCCTTCGGAGCACGACATTATCACTGTACAGTAGTGAGAGCCCTGCTATCAACATTGATTAACATAAAGATACTAATTTTGTTAGCACATAACTAGAAGGCTCTAACTGCACACCCCAGTATAAAACCTCTTTCCTGGTGAGCTGTCTGACTTCTCTAATATACGGTATGTATAAGGTCTGTAAAATAACATTTTGTAACCTTCTGAGGGAAGATGTCAATTATCATACTGTGGAAATGTCATTTTCTTTTTCGGTTCAATTAGTTTAGGTTAGATTAGGATTTACAGTTTTAAAGGACTATGGAAAATATTTGGTAATACTTGTCCCTTCATAAGATGATCGAAGTGGGACTTTCTGTGATTAGCTGAAGGAATGAAAAAGTGTTCAATTTCCCTGCAACACCAATGAAGTGTGGCAATTCCCACTGAAGCAGTGAACTGTCTGTACTGTTATTGAATGCGTCTGTGGGGTCTGCCATAGTAAGAGACATCCTATTTCTGCTCTACGCTACCTAATCGATGAGGGACCCAAATGTGACAATCCACTAGAACTCACTGTTCCTAAATAAGTTCTAAAATAATTTTGAAAGGTAGAGAACCACATTACACTTTGTAGTAGTAATTGCACAGTATGTGGACACCTTGACCAGCAGCTGCAGCAGACAACCTTATAACCTTTAGGCTATGTGCCCACGTGTGTGCGCTCTGCACAGCAGCGTAACGTCACTGGATGTCCGCTTCAGAGCGCAGCTGAAAAGCTCCGTTCTGAAACTTTGCCGACTGCAGAATTCATGCCTTCTGGACGCTGCCTCTCCCTATAGAAAGAATGGAGACAGCATGCAAAGCGCACGAAAGAAGTGACATGTCACTTCTTAGAACGCAGCGATTTGGCAGCATGCAAATCGCTGCGTTCTAATACGCCACGTGGGCATGGATTATGCACAATCTTCATAGATTGTGCTGGGGACGCAAGACGCATGCAGTTACGCTGCGGTGCAGATCGCAGCGTAACTGCATGCAATACACACACGTGGGCACAGAGCCTTAGGAAGAAAAAAAAAAAGCAACAGATTTCTGCAAATGTCCCATTCATCCGAATGGCTCAGGCTGAAATCCATGTCTACAGAATAGATTTTCAGTTGTCAAAATAACTTGCAGAAATGTACACAAATGTGAGGGCCCTACAGTATAAACTATATTCCAGCTGCCGATCAAATATTTAGGAGCCCTGTGTAAAGGTCAAATAACACGCGGTACGGTGTTTTTTAGTAGTTAGGGGGACAGGCTTGCGTGGTCCACTATTGGTACCTTAAGCAGGCTTTACACGCTACGATTTCGCTACAGCGATCTCGTTGGGGCCACGGATTTTGTGAGGCACATCCGGCCGCTGTAGCGATGTCGTAGCGTGTGACTCCTAGGAGTGATTTTGGATCGTTGCAAAAACGTCCAAAATCGCTCCTCTATGACATGGGGGTCCGCTGCCAGTTATCGCTGCTGTCGCAGGGGCGAAGTTGTTCCTCGTTCCAGTGGCAGTGCACATCGCTACATGTGACGCCGCAGGAACGAGGAACATCTCCTTACCTGCCTCCGGCCACAATGCGGAAGGAACGAGGTGGGCGGGATGTTACGTCCCGCTCATCTCCGCCCCTCCGCTTTCATTGGGCGGCCACTTAGTGACGTCGCTGTGAGGCCGAACGGACCGCCCCCTTAGAAAGGAGGCGGTACGCAGGTCACAGCGACGTCACTATGCAGGTAAGTACGTGTGACTGGGGGTGCTAGATTTTGTGCGCGACGGGCAGCGATATGCCCGTTTTGCACAAACGATGGGGGTGGGTCGCATGCTAGCGATATCGGGCTGGATATCGCAGCATGCTCTCTCCTCCTATACCAGTCTGTCTTGTACTGTTAATGATTGTTGTACGTATACCCTCTTTCACTTGTAAAGCGCCATGGAATAAATGGCGCTATAATAATAAATAATAATAATAATGTAAAGCCACCCTTAGTGTCATTATGGTCTCTAGGTAAGGTTTGATTTCTTCACCAGGTTCTTTTTCTTTTGGAGTACGTTCCAGCAGAAACCACAGCCTTAGTTACACAATTTAGTGTGTCTGTTACAGCATACGTCCCATGGAAACATATACTTAAGATAAACATTTTAAAGACGTTTTACACTACTTGAAAACCCCTTCCTATTGCTCACATTTGCTCATTCTCCTTCCATGCCGGACCCCGCGTTTGTGTTCCCGGTGCGAACGTGAGGCTGTGACGTCACACGAGCCCCAGGTCCAACACCTCTGGCTTCTCTCTTCAAGTCTTCAGACATATTCGTAATACACGGAGTGAGAGCTGCGGCTGCCACTCACTTCCTGCTAATTACTTATACGTCCAAAGGCAGGGAGAGCGTAGTCGGCGGTGAAAAGGCGGTGGGGCTCACATGACGTCAACCTCACATGAGCATCGGGAACGCAAACACTAGAGCCGGCTTGGGAGCATAGTACAAGCTTTTTTATTTTTGTCAAACACATGGAATGAGAAGTAAGAATTGCAAAAGTGGATTAAAAGGTCAGTACAGCTTATTCATGAACTTTTATACATACTCATCATCCGGTGTGAGCTGCACGGGTTCACTGGTAAACTGAGTATCGAAGTTCTCCAAACCATAGTCATCTGTGATCTGAGGCTTGAAGGGAGGAATAACCTGCTTTTTCTCCAGCTGTAAGGAGAAATGGAGAGAATATTTACTATGTACAACGCATGTAAAACAAACAAGTTATATTACCACCTAAATCAGATTTTTACAACTGTGACCACTTCATGTTTCAGAAACCTAGTTTTATTTTGAAAACCTGTGTATTCTTCTCAAGGTTAGTACCAATACTGTGACACACAGCATCTCAAAAGTCAGCTACAGTACATCAGAAGCAGACACGGCAAAAAGGTGCCATCTGGCGCCACGCAGATTCTGGCCTAGGTTCAACTATACTTACAGCAATGAAACCTTTGTAGATAGTGCAGTATATTTGGTTTTCACTTGTAGCAGGAAGCAATGAATGCAGTAATTGGAGTCTGCATTGCCACTCATGCAATTTAAAGTCTATGCCCATGAAGCTTTAAAAGAGAAACATCTACACATCACAGCCCCCCGAGGAAGACCACGAAACGTGCGCGTCGGGGCACGTTCTTCAGGGCATTAACCACTATGGGTCAGTTTATCATTTCTCAATGTGGCCTTTTTGCTTAAGGGTATCATCTTGGGAATGTTACATATGTGGGGACTTATAGCTATGATGACTGACTCAGCTGCGAGTAATACACATTACATATAAATATTAATTTAAATGTATTGAATTCTTTGATACATACATCACATATGTTGCTCTGCAGAAATGTATAGGGTCATTTCTTGATAATTTGTCACACCAATATCTGTATATTGTTGGAGTAATGATCTTGCCCTTGTTTTTTGCCCACTTATTTTTCTTCAGGGACTCCCTGTGTACACTTGCAGGTCACTATTGAGAATTTCATATGCGGTGTTTTTCTTCTTGTAATTGATTTTTCAGATAAAACTTTTCTAATTTTTTGCAAGAAGTGGCTATGTGATTTCTGTATATTTTAGTCCTTTTTTGACTGAGACTACGCATACGCCTCAGTTCTCTTGTTACAAATATCCCTTTGTTGGGGTGTAGTCAGTACATATGAGTATTATGGTCGTTAATAGTCTTATTTACATTATTTTTGTACGGTAAAGATTAAATACCTTAATCAGTACAAGAAATCTTGGTGGGATTATCCTAATATGGAATCAGCAAGACTACGTATTCCACATAGCAGCGACGTTCCCATACCAGTGTTTACAAGACGACCAGAACATCCACTGTCAGACTCTGAAGAGAGGCAGGAATAGGAGTGTATGGCAGGTATTCGTTGAAGTGAATTTGAGGGAAGCTCCTCGAGGTCTCAACCATTAAGCCAAAAAGGACTCAATCACCTGGTTTGAGACTTAAATCTGTCCAAGCAAGCATCTGAACTTTTTGCGTCCAGACATATTAAACAAAATCTTATAAAAGGAGGAAGTTAAAATGAAAGCTTATTGGACAAGAAGAGAAAGAATTGCCATAGCTCACTGAACAAAACTTGAAGAACATGAAAACGTAAAAATCCTGTTACAGAAAATCCATTATCATGAACGTCTGTGGTCTATTTGTTTTGATCTATAGATGGGTTACTTTTTGCATGGGCAGCAATATAGATACTCAAAATACCCATGCTTCAATGTGCCTTTGGGATAGCAAAGCAAGAAAGAGCAAGCATAGGATAAAAGTGTCATGGCCGACAAGGGAAGAAATGATTGTTTGCAGTTCAAATATCAACAAGCCGCAGGTGGACAAGGACAAAATCATTCTCCCACCACCTCATTTTAAGCCAGGATTAATGAAACAATTTTTAGAGAAATTGCTTCAAGTATATTTGTAGATTATTCCTTCAACCGAGCATAGAAAAACTAAAAGCTGGTATCTTTGATGGTCCTCAATCGTAAACTCCGAACGATTCCAATTTAACTACATACATGAATGACACTCTGGCTTCAGCCTGGAAGAGTTTTGTCTCTGTTGTGAAGTACTTGGGTAATCACAGAGAAGACAATTATGAAGAATTGGTGCAAGATATGATCGCTAACTTTAGACATTTGGGAGTTAATATGAGCATAAAGATGCTCTATCGCCATATCAATTTAAACAGATTTCCAGATAACTCTGGAGACTTCAACAATGAACAAGGCGAAAGGTTCCACCAGGATATGAAGGTGACGGAGGAGAGATATCAAGGCAGATGGGACATGCACATGATGGCAGACTTCTCTTGGCGTCTCCAACAGGATTGTCCCGATGACATGCACAAAAGGAAGTCTCACGAAAAAACTTTTTTGAAGCACTGACATTCATAACTAATTAGTATTGTATTAAAATTATACATTAACATTTTATTGTCACTTAGATATTTGAATTTTTTGTAACATTTTAATTAGTTGCCAAAAAATAATATTCTTGCAATTCTGAATTCTTTTCAATCAAGTTGCATTAATTAAATAACTATTAAAGTATCTCAGAAACAAGACCCAATGTGGCAAAACCAAAGTCATATTCTAAAGGCCCCGTCACACACAGAGATAAATCTTTGGCAGATCTGTGGTTGCAGTGAAATCATGGACATATTGTTCCATTTGTACACAGCCACAAATCTGGCACTGATTGTCCACAATTTCACTGCAACCACAGATCTGCCGCAGATTTATCTCTGTGTGTAAAGTGGCCTTTAATGGGCACCATAAACTTAATATAAAACTGTTCAGACATCGTTGTCATCAACATCACTATACTGGTGAGATGACTTAATAAACCCTTTTCCTCCAGATGCTGCTTCCCTTCAGATGGATGCAGACAATCCACCATTCCTTTACGGTTTTTGAATCAAATTGCATGGCGTATGTTCATTAAAGGGGTGGTTCACTAGTTAGTATTCATAGGCACATCGATATTATTTTGAGAAACAAGGTCTCTCTCAAATATCTTGCGTTTCCAATAGTGTGTGTGAGCATGTGACCCTCGGGTTCCGTGATCTCTGATTCCCGGTCATGTCAGGTCAACTGCCAGTTGACCTGACATAATCACGGCCGGCCCCAGTCTTCCTGAGTGACTGGGATGTGGGCAGCGTATCACAGCTCGTCACAGCCCAGCATCTCCCTGCTCCCTCCTTCACTGTAGAGCGCCGCAAGCAGGAGTGGTGCTGGGCTGTGATGAGTGGTGAAACGCCGCCCACAGCCCAAGTGACTCAGGATGACTGGGGCCGGCCACGGTGATGTCAGGTCAACAGGAAGTGGACATGACATCACCGGACATCCAAGTTCACGGCGGTCAGGCAAAGGGGATGAGCGAAGCACAATAGCGCCGCTCACAGGCACTATTGGCAACACAAGGTGTTTGATATTATGTTGAGAAACAAGGTTTCTCTCAATGTGCCTATGAAAACTAACTAGTGAACCACCTCTTTAATAGGTACAGAAAATCCTAAAACTAGACCCTTTACACCAAGACAACCCCATTCTATATGCTCTATAGACAAATAATGCAACGGAACACCATGAAGAGTCTCTCAATAATGGCTACAACTGAGGTTTGTAACATTACCCTGCAGTGGCCTAAACTAAGTGTTGTAGTCAGATTCACCAACTTGACGTCCTCCAGTGTAGGCATGGAAGAAAAATAACTTCCACAACTTTAATATTCACTAAATGAGCTTATTTAATGTTCTTTTTGTCATTCTTTAATATTCTCACAATACCCATGTGGTTGAACTTAATCATGTAAGTATAAACTATATAGCAATGATATTCCCATCATCCTCAATCAATATTAAGGCGTTTTCCCCTACTGAGGTTGTACAGATAGTAGTAACTCTGTTCCCTCAAGACCTTGATGTATATAGTCCTATTTAAAATATTAAAAAAAAAAATTGTCCCAACCAAAAGATCACAACATTAAACTGTTTTATGTGTAGAAGGATATTAAAAGGAATCTATCATGAGAAAACAAATCAGTGCGCAGGTCCAGAGGCGCTATGCTGATTGCTAACCTCCCAGTTTTCCTACTCACCAGGTCAATTTTATAATGCGGGTCAAACCTCCCAGAGGGAAGAGGAATGATGAATATTTATACATAAATATCTGCCCTACAAATGTTTCACTCATACGTTTTTTAAAGTTTGTTACACATGCTTAATTTTTAAACATCTTAGTTTTCAGATTTGCAGCAATTCTAGTGTCCAGACTGATTCGTGTAATCTGCAGAGCACTCAAACATTAGTTATTTGCTGCGTTTTTGTCACTTTTTTCCCCCCTGTGAAGTTTTATCACAAACGCTGAAGGATTTCCGAATACCAGCAAAGTGAATGAGATTCCTGAAGTCTCATCCACACGCTGATTTTTTTCCTTGCTGATTTGAAGCAGTTTCAAATCTTCAGCATATTTTTTTTTTTTTTTTTTTAATTGTTGGTCACATATTGTAACAAATGGGGAAAACGTGTATTTGATGAGTAGGTATTTGGAGCCATAATGAAAATACAGTTTGCTTATACATTTATTTGAACGACCTGCCAAAACTTCATTACAACAAATGAAGAGAAGGTCTAAGTGACGGTCTGAGGTGTCTGGTTTTTGGAGAAAAAAAAATATTCATTATTGCTTCATTCTGTATTGTCTTATTTTTCGTTTTATAAGATGCACCGGATTCTAAGACGCACTCAAAATTTAGAGATGAAAAGGTTAGAAAAAATAAATAAAAAGGGGGGTACGTTTTACTCTGGTGGTGTCTTATCGGAGGGGTGGTGGAGCGGGGTTCACAGGAGGCAGGGACGGCGCTGGAGTAGGGTGATGCTGCGGTAAGATCTGTGCTGGCAGCGGTGGGGTGTGTGGAGCAGAGTGGTGCAGTGAGTGAAGCCTGCATCGCCAACAGAGCATCTGGAACAAAGAAATGGTGCCCGGAGGTGGCGCGTGTGCAGATGAGATCTTGAGCAGAAAGATCTATCTACGCATGAGCAGACTCTGGGAGCCATTATTTGAAGCCAGAGCCTCTGGGACACCCGCCACACAGCCAGCTGCCTGCACAGCCCCCACCGCAGACCGCACAGCCCCCACCGCAGACCGCACAGCCCCCACCGCAGACCGCACAGCCCCCACCGCAGACCGCACAGCCCCCACCGCAGACCGCACAGCCCCCACCGCAGACCGCACAGCCCCCACCGCAGACCGCACAGCCCCCACCGCAGACCGCACAGCCCACACCGCAGACCGCACAGCCCCCACCGCAGACCGCACAGCCCCCACCGCAGACCGCACAGCCCCCACCGCAGACCGCACAGCCCCCACCGCAGACCGCACAGCCCCCACCGCAGACCGCACAGCCCCCACCGCAGACTGCACAGCCCCCACCGCAGACCGCACAGCCCCCATCGCAGACCGCACAGCAGCCAGCACAGCGCCCATTCTTCACCTCCTGGTAAGCTACATTTGGATTTTAAGGTGCACCCCTCATTTTCCTCTCAATTTTTGGGAGGAAAAGTGCGCCCTATGATCCAAAAAATACAGTACTTTAAAATTGAATTAATGGCAACAAAACACACCCAAAAATCTGTTTACAAGTCAATGTCTTGAAAACAATAATCAAAACAGGTGTATGGAGGTTAGGACTCACCCAGAATGGTGTAGGGTGGTATGGCACATGACTATCAAATGTTCGCACAATTATTGCTTACAAGAAACAGTTAAACTAGAGCACATGCTAGAATGCACACAAGCTATTGGCCATCTGCACGTTGGCCTTTTATTGAGGAAATAGGCAATGAACAATTTTAACTCGCAACCATTTCCTACCAATTTAGCTTATAAATGGTTGGAGCTGAATGGACAAACTGCTCTGGAAAACATCAAAATTAATATTCAAATATCTCTAATTACTTAGAGCAGCCACTAGTGAAGCAGAATGTAGCATCACAGACGACTAGAAGACGCGGAGGATATGTAGACTTAGCGGGCTTTACACGCTGCGACATCGCTAATGCGGAGTCGTTGGGGTCACGGAATTCGTGACGCACATCCGGCCGCATTAGCGATGCCGTTGCGTGTGACAGCGATAAGCGATTTTGCATCGTTGCAAAAACGTGCAAAATCGCTAATCGGCGACATGGGGGTCCATTCTCAAATCTCGTTACTGCAGCAGTAACGAGGTTGTTCCTCGTTCCTGCGGCAGCACACATCGCTGCGTTTGACGCCGCAGTAACGAGGAAGCTCCCCTTACCTGCCTCCCGACCGCTATGCGGAAGGAAGGAGGTGGGCGGGATGTTACGTCCCGCTCAGCTCCGCCCCTCTGCTGCTATTGGGCGGCGGTTCAGTGACGTCGCTGTGACGCCGCACGGACCGCCCCCTTAGAAAGGAGGCGGTTCGCCCGTCACAGCGACGTCGCCGGACAGGTATGTATGTGTGACGGCTGTTGTGCGACACGGGCAGCGATTTGCCCGTGTCGCGCAACAGATGGGGGCGGGTACCCACACTAGCGATATCGGGACCGATATCGCAGTGTGTAAAGTAGCCTTTAGACTAGATTTGTTTTTTGTAGAGGTTTTGTAGTGGTTTTGTAGAGGTTTTAATTATCTTTCAGAAAAAATAAAAAGTTGTACTCCACCCACCCCACTACTTCACACCCATTGGCTACCAGCTGTAGCCTCCAGTCTTGGTAGATATGGCTTCAGTGGTGACAGCACACCAACATCATGTACCACTGCAGTCAATCACTGGGCTCAACTGGTACCAGACCACTAAGCCAAGTGTTTGGCTGTAGTAGTCAAGCAATGTCACTGAGCTACTTGCTGTAGTTTTGATAAAATCACTTTTATTTGCTGCAGATCTCCCAGTTTTCTCAGTGATGGGCCCTGTAAACCACTGACTGGCAACTTTATACCTATGCAATGTACACAAAGTGGGAAAGGACTACATGGCATTAGACAAATGGTCCTCAACTAGCCCCAGTAAGTGACACATCGCTGGAATCAGGGTCTCTGTCTCTATATTATGCTACTCTCAGATGAAATAGCATAAATCTAATGACGGATTCCCTTTAATACGTTTGATGCATTTTAATCAATGCTGTTCAGATAAAAAACTGACATTGTTTGATGAAAATGTCCCACAATGTTTCCTCACATTCCGTATACCGGCAATAGGCAATAACCATTAAAAGGGGCTGCTTATCTATAATAAATAGTGGTGACACTATAAAAAGTCCAATAAAGAAGGAATATGAATCAGCTTAGACTGTTTTTAAAGGGCTTGTCCACTACTAGGACAATCCCTTCTGATTCCATTTATTTCCCCCAGTTATAATTAAAGACCCTGCACTCTCCTTCCAAGCCGGCGTGGTTCCAGCGCAGCCAGTAATCACGGTTTGGGGCTCATGTGACGTCACATGAGCCCCACGTCCAATCAGCTCTAGTTTCTCTCTCCCCCCGCCTTCGGACCAAATGAGTTAATCAACAGGAAGTGAGCGCCGGGCCGCCAATAACTTCCTGTTGATTTGGTCCGAAGGTGTTGAGCGAGAAAGAAGAGCAGATTGGACGTGGGGGCTCGTGTGACGTCACATGAGCCCCAAACCGCGATTACTGGCATCGCTGGAACCATGCCGGCATGGGAGGTGAGTGCAGGTTCTTAAATTTTAAAAGGGGGACACAAGTGGAATCAGAAGGGGGTTGTCCTAGTAGTGAAAAAACCCTTTAATGTTTTTTTACATTACATATAATGAGCAGGGGAAATAGCTAATTAATCATGTAATTGGTCATGTAATGTAAAGGGAATTTGTATTTGTACTTGCTCGCCTGTGCTTAACCAGACATTTTCTGGATGAGGCCCCACAAATACAACGAGTGATTTATCAGCTCTCACTATATCAATCCATCCACCGCTTTCTGGCCATTATTTGCCTTGTTGCTTTCTGGTACAAGGTCCTGTTACAACTACAGTCGGTTAGGGCTGTAGAATATAATGTTCTTTTAATACTGGATACTACAACCCTTAATGTCAAGGTGTCAGATGATATATTTCTCTCCTGGTGTCAGGCATAATGGCATTATAGATGACCTTGTCACTACAGGTTCTCTTTGTACCCCCATCCTCTAGTCACTGCTTGTGACACAGATCTAATCTACTGAAGGGGAGAAAAACAAATGCAGCATCTACATGAATCTTAATAGAAGATAAAATGTATCCAGATCTTATCTGGTGCCTGATAACACAAAGCAGTGAAGGAGGGTAAATGGCTGGTAATATTAACCACTTCATGACTAGTCTTTTAGCATTTGTGGCCTATTTACATATTTTATAATAGAACTCTTTTGGTCTACAAATAATGTTATTAACTAGGTCATTTTTGGGTAAAAAGGAAAAAAAACAAAAACATTTTAGAAAAACATTTAAAAAAAAAAAAAAAAAAAAGTTTCACAGTTGCATGGTTAACTATTAGGGTATGTGCCCACGATCAGGACTCGCTGCGTTTTGGATGCAGCGGGTCCTGACCTGCAGGTCCGCGAGTCTCCTCCACAGGAGACTGTAGCTGCTCGTACCCACAATCAGGGCTCAGGCGCATGCGAATCTGCAGCAAATAATTGACATGCTGTGGTCCGGAAAGACGCACCGCAGGTCAGTGTTTGCTGTGGAAAAAAAAAGCACAGTGGGCACGGGATTTCTACTGTGTAGAAATACAGTAGTGCTCAGTTATGCATCATTACAAATACTTCCTGATCTCATCTCACGGCAGTCAGTGTGGTGGAAAGATTAGATCTGACAACATTGCGACGTGAGAGCTGAAAGGGTTTGTTAGGATACAACTCAGTGAAAAAAAATGTATGATCTGGGTGTTGTCATTCCCTTTTCTTAATATGTCATGTTGCTACACATTCTGGTATTGTCAGCATTGGTTGAACAGGGTAAGCCATATCTCCTGATGACAGAAAAGGAATAGCAATACCCAGCTGCTTATGCAGACATTTCAAGGAGGAATGAGCCAACACAATGTTCGAAGAGATGATAACAGGGTCTCTACAAGAATATAGGTTGCACTTGAGCGCCAATTCAAGAATATTGATAAAGTTAATCGCCGCAGCCTCTATTATTTTTAGCCCTTACAATTAAATATATATTATATTATAAGGCTTTCCTGGATTAAAGAGCTTAATTATCAGTAAGCAAAACTCTTCACTGGGCTGACAGACCCCCAGAATGACAATGTGCCCCCTGTGTGCCGGCACACCCAGATTATTCAGTCCGTCATTAACAGTGAAGCACAATCCATGTGTTTGAAGGTAAATCTGGGAGAAGTTTTCCCATACATCCCGAGCTGCTGGGCGCTGACCGTGGTTACCCTCTCCCCCATCACGGGCGCTAACCACAGAGCGATTCATCAATGCAAGCAGAATTTTAATAGACTGACACTGGCTGAAAAAAAAAAAAAAAAAATAATATAGAAGGGAAAAACTTCAGAAAGAAACCACTCCCGGGCTTATCCTCTCTACACATTTCCAGAGATTTAAATAAGCCTGTTATGGAGCAAAATAAAAGCTGAAGCCCCTGCACCACGAGAGCGCGCTGGGGGAGACTACTCCGGGTCTCCGTGTTGTGGGGGAGCTTTTTAGCTGTGATCAGACAACATTTGTGCCTTTCATCTGTGGCTGCAGCCAGGCGCTGCGGTGGAAATGATCTCAGTCTAGCGGGGCATCCTTGCTCATACAAATAAATAGCAGCAGCAGAACAAATAGATGTGTAATGAGATGTCTGTTTCCTTGCAGAAATCCCAGTACATGTCAGTTTACAGGAAAGAAGTGACCTTTAGCACAGGGGATATTAACCATACAGTTCACTCATCTGCTGCCAAGGTACAGAGGACCATACGAAAAGGAAAAATAAGGGCGGCGAGGAGGGTTGATAACTGCATACGTTACAGGGTTAATAACCCTTGTACAACCCGAGCATAACAGGAAAGCAGTAAAAGTGTGAGACATAACCTGGAAGCTCAGCCAGGTATGCAAAAATAACACCAGCCTCTGGTACATCCACTGGACGGACCTCAATAACTAAAAATAAGACCAGTCCTGGAGATTAGTAAAATTCCACTAGTTTCTGCAGAAATCAAAATGCAGGGCCCCATTGAAGTCAATGGGGTCCATTAGGCAATGTTCATATTCTTTATGTCAGCATTTTCCATTGAACAGCGCTGGTGCCAAACATATGGCTTCACCAGACCGAGAAAATCTGATCAGTGACAATAGGAGGAACCAGTACTAGCACCCCTCTAACTTACTGATTGGGACCAAATCTTAACGATGCATACAATGGAAACAAATTTGTGACAGACGCCTGATTTTACTTGTTTTCCCCCCAATTAAGTCTCAGCGAGGAAGTCAGCTGAACACATTCCCATACTACAGTAATGAACCACGGAGATGGAAAAGCTAAGTGGTTCGCTATTCTGCTTGTGGCCACTAGATGGCAGAGTGTTACTGCAAAATAAAGCAGCCCTGGCCGTATGTGGCTCACTGTACCCCAGGGACCGGCACTAAATATACCCTAACTTACACGATAGAGGCAATGCATCACTGCAAGCTCATCCTCCACTTTGCTGACACATTATTTCTGTAAAAGAGGGAATCTTCTTTCCTGAACAGGCCCCCTACGTTTTATCCTAAAAGACTGGTGGTGAATGGTACATGATCTGTAAGGAGTTTGTATGATCTCCCCGTGTTTGCGTGGGTTTCCTCCGGGTTCTCCGATTTCCTCCCACACTCCAAAAGACATACTGATGGGGAATTTAGATTGTGAGCCCCAATGGGGACAGTGTTTCCAATGTATGTAAAGCGCTGTGGAATTAATTCCGCTATATAAATGAATAAATTATTATTATTATCTGTAAGGAGAGATTTGTATGAATTTTCCTCCTGCGTGAGCCTCAACAACAATGATCTTGTCACAAACACTAATCTACAAATAAGCATGTAAGGTTAATGATGCATGTATTATACCAATATATAGCATTAGAAAAGCAGAAGAGCTCATAGCATGGGGACGGATATACAATATAGTGACCAATAATACAAAATAATGACAATCACACCACTACATTACATGAGGGAGGCTGTGTGATATATTTGGCTATTTGTAATAATGTTTCATCGCCTTGATATTATAACTGCATGATACAGTGATCAGATACACAGACCATGCAAGTGAGCACAGCACTGATCCGACGTAACCAGAGGGAGCGGAATTACGGCCTCACAGGTGAGGTCTTCTCGGATTCTCACAGACCTCTGTCCTGACTTCTGTTGGCTGCAGTTTGCTGCTGAAATGCATCTCGCTTTTGTATTGCATCCCATCTCTACCCTCCAAAGCAACACAATTGTTTTAGATGACAGAGCCATCTTCTCTCACCCTACTCTCTTACACACAAGGGCATCTCTGGTGGCAGCTTATCAGAGAACATAAGGAGAGGCAGTCGAAAAATCAGACATGCCGGATCCTTCTCTTGCCCGACAATAAATCAGACAGGCTGGATCCTTCTCTTCTCCAACAATCAGACACACCAGATCCTTCTCTTCTCCAACAATCATCAGACACGCCAGATCCTTCTGTTATCCGACAATCATCAGACACACCAGATCCTTCTGTTATCCGACAATCATCAGACACACCAGATCCTTCTGTTATCCGACAATCATCAGACACGCCAGATCCTTCTGGTATCCGACAATCATCAGACACGCCAGATCCTTCTGGTATCCGACAATCATCAGACACACCAGATCCTTCTGTTATCCGACAATCATCAGACACGCCAGATCCTTCTGTTATCCGACAATCATCAGACACACCAGATCCTTCTGTTATCCGACAATCAGACACACCAGATCCTTCTGTTATCCGACAATCATCAGACACACCAGATCCTTCTGTTATCCGACAATCATCAGACACACCAGATCCTTCTGTTATCCGACAATCATCAGACACGCCAGATCCTTCTGGTATCCGACAATCATCAGACACGCCAGATCCTTCTGGTATCCGACAATCATCAGACACACCAGATCCTTCTGTTATCCGACAATCATCAGACACGCCAGATCCTTCTGTTATCCGACAATCATCAGACACACCAGATCCTTCTGGTATCCGACAATCATCAGACATGCCAGACCCTTCTGTTATCCGACAATCATCAGACACGCCAGATCCTTCTGGTATCCGACAATCATCAGACATGCCAGACCCTTCTCTTCCCTGACAATCATCAGACACGCTGGATCTTTCTCTTCTCGGACAATCATCAGACACGCTGGATCCGACTATTACCCGACAATCATCAGACACGCCAGATCCTTCTCTTCCCCGACAATCAGACACGCCGTACTCTTCTCTTCCCCAACAACCATCAGACAGGCTGGATCCTTCTCTTCCACTACAATCAACAGACACACTGAATAACCTTCTCTTCCCAAATAATTATCAGATACGCCGGATACTTCTCTTCCCTGACAATCATCAGACAGGCTGGATCCTTCCCTTTCTCAACAAACATCAGACATGCCGTATCTTTCTCTTCACCGACAGACACGCCAGATCCTTCTGCAATCCGACAATCAGACACGCCAGATCCTTCTGCAATCCGACAATCAGACACGCCAGATCCTTCTGCAATCCGACAGACATGCCAGATCCTTCTGCTATCGGACAATCAGACATGCCAGATCCTTCTGCTATCGGACAATCAGACACGCCAGATCCTTCTGCTATCGGACAATCAGACACGCCAGATCCTTCTGCTATCGGACAATCAGACACGCCAGATCCTTCTGCTATCGGACAATCAGACATGCCAGATCCTTCTGCTATCGGACAATCAGACACGCCAGATTCTTCTGCTATCGGACAATCAGACATGCCAGATCCTTCTGCTATCGGACAATCAGACACGCCAGATCCTTCTGCTATCGGACAATCAGACACGCCAGATCCTGCTCTTCCCAGACAATCAGACACACCGGATCCTTCAATCATCTTATGGGGGCTTCTATACACATTAGGCCATCATCCGAACCCATATCTGTGTATGGGGGGCCCTTACCCCACACTGTGGAGTGGTGAGATATATAGGAGGCTACTCAAAAAATAATTATATCTATAACCAACTTTAGGATATGACTTCAGTATTGGCTAATGACAGACCCCCATCTGCAGACAGATCTGTCTGCACAGAGCAAGGTGTCTCTTCTTGGCTAATACTGAGCAATCATCCATACAGGGCCAAAAATAATCTATTACTAACTTTATTAGTGCCTAAAATGGAAAGAGAAAAAAAAGGAAAAGTGTGAAAAATAAAAACATAAAAAAATATTATTCTGAATATATTTCAAGGACAAGATGTAGAGCAACAACCTTGGCTGTTTTCCAAATTAGAAAGTAACATCCTATCAACACTAGAGGAAATGATTTTAATAAACAGGTCACTGCTGCCATCTACTGGATATAGAAAGAATTACATTCTTAGGATCTACGTATAATCGTGAAGGAGCTCTTTAGAACTATTTCACTGACTGCCTATCCTTAGGGTATCTTCCTAATTTATATTACATATACATAAAATAATATATATATATATATGCACTTTACAAGTGAAAGAGGGTATACGTACAACAATCATTAACAGTACAAAACAGACTGGTATAGGAGGAGAGAGGACCCTGCCCGCGAGGGCTCACAGTCTACAGGGAATGGGTGATGGTACAATAGGTGGGGACAGAGCTGGTTGCTATAATATAATATATATATATATATATATATATATATATATATATATATATATATATATATATATATATATATATATATATATATATATATATATATATATATATATATAGAGAGAGACACAGACGGTCAGAGACAGGCGGACGGGGACGGAAGGGTAGAGTTACTATCCCGGGCAACGCTCGGGTACTATATATATATATATATATATATATATATATATATATATATATATATATATATATATATATATATATATATATATATATATATATATATATATATATATATATATATCTGTAGTACCCGAGCGTTGCCCGGGATAGTAACTCTACCCTTCCATCCCCGTCCGCCCTTCCCCGTCCGCCTGTCTCTGACCGTCTGTGTCTCTCTCTGTCTCTGTCTGTCTGCCTCTGTCTATTTGTCTGTCTCTCTCTGTCACGTACATATTTTTATTAGAATTTTTTTTTCCAACACAGACATTACAGATAAATACTTCCAATTCTCTCTCTGTCTCTTTCCCTGTCGCTCTGTCTGTCTCTTTCCCTGTCTGCCTCTTACTCTGTCTGTGCCTATGTCTGTCTGTCTCTCTCCACCAACATCATATTACCTCACACATAAGCTTCTTATACTATGAATGTCTTAACCCTCAGTCCAGTAAACCACTGCGCAACCAGCTCTGTCGTCACCTATTGTACTATAACCCTTTCCCTGTAGACTGAGCCCTAGCGGGCAGGGTCCTCTCTCCTCCTATACCAGTCTGTATTGTATTATTAACGATTGTTGTACGTATACCCTCTTTCACTTGTAAAGCACCATGGACTAAATGGCGCTATAATAATAATAAATAATAATAATAATAATAATAATAATAATAATGTCTTGCAACCACTCACAGCTGCTATTAATAGCTTGCAGCCCCATTGACTTTAATGGAGGCAGGTTTTTTTGGAGACTAACTGTAAAGCGCGGGGTTAAATTTTCCCAACAAGACCTAGTCTATGATGTTCCCTGAGTCACATGTGGCGTCTGTGCAAAATATCGTGATTGTAAATGCGACGGTGCGGATTCCTTTAGCGGACATACACACACACATACATACATATATACATACATACACACATACACTCAGCTTTGTATATTAGATATATAATTTCAATAAACACAAAATAATCCACCCAAAAAATAAACACGCCACAATCAGAAACCCTGTGTGTGAAGGGATATTCATGAAAGAAAAAATTCAATTCCACTATTTACTTTACTGGATGATGACATTTTTGGCTTACCATATCCCAGTCTATGCTGCGGAAAAACGTATGCGACTTAATATCAGTGAATCCTGTCTGAAGCTGGCATCCAAGTCTGTCTTTGGGATCCTACAAGGAAAAAGGAATGTATGACACAGATAGAAGACCATTGATAAAATAAAAAAAAACAAAAACAGGGTAACATTATTTTAATGTCAAAATAATGGTTTGTGCCCATCACTGCAAGAATTGAATTAAGTGCAATCTACAGAAGGATTGAAGGAAAAAGTATCGATCCTTGTGCCCCAATACGCTGGGGAGGTGGAGCAGAACTAGTGTCTTAAGGAAACAGGTCTGCAGGAGAGACCCTTTAAACGGGTTGTGTGATATTAGAAACCAAACATCTGCGTTGTACCCAGAGAAAGGATCTTGATAACGATCTGTGCTGTAATCCCAGACATGGACACAGGGGGCGCTCTTTATGGAAGAAAGCAGTCATGTTTATTAAAAAGCCAACGGGTGCTCCACTTCCCAGTAATGATTACCAAAAATTCACTATCTTGTTAAATGTTTAATGTTCTATACCATGTTCTATAATCAGGAGAGAAAAGGCGCAATAGGGTCTTAGCCGATTTACTGGGTGAAAGAAGTAGTGCACTCGCCTGGTCGGGTTGTGCCAGTCACAACTCCTTTAATGGCATAAGTGAGTGCCTAAGCGGTCCAGCAGCAGCCCTGTTGTACAAGTGGAACATCAAATTCGGAACTGGAGGAAAAACAGGAACCTGGTTCCTTTCCCTGAAGAAGGAGGCAGTTGGGGTCTCCGAAACGCGTAGGAATGAAATAAAAAGAATTGTTTGTTCGACACTGATGTTCGTGGTCTTCAAGCGCAGCGCAAAACCTGTTTTTCCTCCAGTTCCGAATTTGATATACCATGTTCTAGCTTTGAGAAAATATCATTACACACCAAAAGTCCAAGACACAGACTTTAGTGCATCTTATTTTTATTTTAAGAGTACAGCTAGAATGTGCGGGATTCATTTTTCTACGCCCTAAAAGGGGTTGGCTCATCTTAGAGCCGCTATTGGCAACCCCAGCAAAAAGGACGATCCGATGTAAGCCAAACTTTACCTGAATCGGTCATTGCACAAAAATTTATTATATAGAAGTCATTTATCGCTCAATTGTCATCCATATAGGATAGCTACGGTATGCTAGAAGTAGAGAAACTTAGAGCACCTATGCTCTGAGGGGCGAAGTATCTACCCTGTGTCCTCATAAATAAGCCGTATTCCAAAAATAAGTCCTGGTCACGGATCCATACGGAAGTGTTGAAGCAGCTAAAAGGTTAAAGAAGGACCCTTTCAAAGAGAACAGACACCCCAAGAAGATGATCAGGAACAAAGAAGTGTGAAACTAACTGCACTTCTGAAGATATGACATAAATCCAGGAAAGATTGAATGAAAACACCTTCTCCCCCACCTCTCAAAAAATATTGCACTCGTATAATAACAGTTGGCAAGTGCCAATGGGGGATGGGCTCTCACACAGCGATCTGCGCCTGTCAGGTCCCTCGCTGTTCAAGCTCAATTGCACTGCAGCTCTCACAAACAGATCAGGTACCAGTATCATTCCACACAAGTAATACAGCTTCCAGTCATTAGGGGGAGCCAAACCACTGTAGAACGCAGGGGGACTAGACAGTCACACAGATTTGTATGTGAGAGCCCATTCACTTACCAACCCTAATTGTTTGGGGTCTGAGGTGTCTGCTTTGTTTTGGGGGTAAACTTAGCAGTACATAGAGACTAATACATTTAAGAAGGTAATTTAACCCTTTGTAAATATGGTCTGTACCCACCACTATAGGACGGGTTCTGCACCACGAGAATAGCAGCTCAGATAAGAAAATGTGCATCTGATCCACTAATAGGAGTAACACAAAATGTTGATGTTCCAGAATGTGATGACGGGATTAGATTTGAATAAATGTGGATTATTGTTCATGGGAAAATATAAGACCTCCCCTGAAAATAAGTCCTAGCGCTTCTTCCGGAGGGAAAACTAATATAAGACTCTTTCTGATTATCTTTTGAGAAAACACGGTATCCAGTCTGTCCTCATCAGATGATAGATAACCCAAAAGAATCTTTCAGAGTTTGTATCAGGACAGATTCACATTCTGATGGAAACATGCGCGAACATGAGAGGAAAAAAAAAAAGTCATGGTAATGTCCTATTTGGTGATATCCAGTTTTAAGGATAATTGTGCGAAAAGTAAGAAACCTATAATTGAGATATCTGATGGGTGGTCTCGGGGTTAGGGCAGATAAACGTGTTACTGATCACATATACCAGTGCAATGAAGGAGTTTACTCCTCTTACCTTATTTAAAAATCCTTTTAGGACATGAGACGCTTTCACAGACAGGAACCTTGGAATCCTTATAGGCTTCTCTAGGATAACTGGTCACATAAAGGAATAATCGTTAGTATTTCACCCTTGCTCTTTTCAGAATAAAACCGAAGAACAGCCTAAGGCTAGTTTCACACATCCGTTTTTTTGCCGGTATGCCGGGTTTGGCGCACGCCCGTACAGTGTATACAGTACAATGGCAGAGCGGCAACTTCCGGGTCACATGCTCCAGTCACATGACAGCATGTGACCGGAGCTTGTTGCGCTGCCATTGAACTTTATACACTGTACTGGAGAGCACCGAATCCAGCAAAAGCCGGATGTGTGAAACTAGCCTAAGGAGTACTCCTCATTAGAGAGCATAACTAGTCAACCCTACTGCTGGGGGTATACGTATACACACCTTATACAAAAGTCCTCCTAAGTGGGGTAGGCTCCTTGGAGTATGATGCTACAAATTTGCTCAACACTGAGCCACTTTAGCTCCTCACATACAGACACCATGGGTGTAATACTGCAGCTGTGTACCCCTCCTTTCTGGTCTTCTACTTAGGCCGAGGCCACACGGGGATTAGTGCAGGTCCTCGCATGAACTTGGCTCATGCTCGCAGCACATCGGGAGTAGAGTGCCATGCGAGGATCATGAGACTGTGGTCCAATCGTGCGATCAAACCACAGCTGAGGAGGGGCGGGCTGGCGCTGTGGAGGAGAGGGAGGGATTTCTCTCCCTCTCTCCTCAGTTGCCGGCTATTGCCATTCTCGCCCTACACTCACATTACTCCGGTGTAATGTAAGTGCAGTGCGATGTTTCTCTCGCCCCATAGACTTGAATGGGTGCGAGTGAAACAGGATTGCATTACAGTCGCAGCATGCTGCAACTGTTTTCTCGGTCCCATTAGGGCTGAGAAAATAATTGCTCATGGTAGCTGCCTCAAAGTAATATTGGTCCGAGTGGAATGCGATTTTTCTCGCCGTGTGTCCTAGGCCTTACTGTATAACAGGATACAAATTTTTGGAGAATGAGGCGGTTTCTGAACTCTCAAAGAGACTGGAGAACGAGAGTCTCCGTAAGGAAAATCAATTATACAAAAAGCTCCCAAAACCAAGGACAATTCCATAAGAAATTATAAAATCTTTCCGACGCATTTCTGACCCAGCTTTGTCCTTAAGTGCATCTTTCTATATAATAGGCGGACTGTCCCCGTGCCAAAGATATCAATAGCCTTAGAAAAAGTGAGCAGATTTACCAGTCATGCAGAGATGCCAATGATGATTTCTCTATGGCTAGGATCATAAGAACGTAGATTCTCTGATCCGAAAGAATCTGGTTGATTATGCTTATGACACTCCGATCAAATTCCGATCACTTAAGGCTGCTTTACACCTTATGATATCACATATGATATCGTATGCGATCGTACTCGCCCCCATCGTATGTGCGGTACGTTCAATTTGTTGACCGTGTCGCACAAACGATTCTTTCCAGTCACACGTACTTACCTTCCATACGACCTCGATGTGGGCGGCGAATGACCACTTCCTGGAGTGGGAGGGACGTTCGGCGTCACAGCGACGTCACGCGGCAGCCGGCCAATAGAAGCGGAGGGGCGGAGATGAGCGGGACGTAAACATCCCGCCCCCCTCCTTCCTTCCACATTGCCGGCGGGAGCCGCAGGACACAGGTAAGATCTGTTCATCGTTCCCGGGGTGTCACACACTGCGATGTGTGGTACCTCGGAAACATTGAACAACAAGACGTGCAATTTTAAGGAAATGAACGACGTGTATGCGATGAACGGTTTTACGTTCAATCGCACGTAGGTTTTACACACTACAACACCACTAACGATGCCAGGTGTGCGTCACTTACGACGTGACCCCGCCGACACATCGTTAGATTTGTTGTAGCGTGTAAAGCCCGCTTTAGAGCGATCCAATTCTTCCACACGAGAGAACTGGAGCACACGGAGGAGATGATTGAGAACACAATTTTTCCATCTGCTCCATTGTGTGAGTCTGCAAAAATCAGACGGCACTCATATTTGTATGGAATGGACAGAAACAATTATGCACACAATCAATACGACTACTTAGATTCTACTGATTTATTTAAATTAAAAAAAAAAAAAGAATTTTAAATTTTATTTTTTAGCCTATACAGACCTTGGAAAAGATAATCTTCGGTGTTCATGTCTGGATTGTCAGTAATTATATCAAATGGAGATCTTCCGGCCATCATTTCAAACATCAAGACCCCAAGAGCCCACCAGTCCACGCTGAAACCTGGCAAAATAAAAAAATATATATTTTTTCACAATTGCTGAAAAGACACCACTTTAATTTTTTGGAGGTTTTTTTTTTTTTCTCATCCCTGCCTTTCAGAGAGCTGTAGTAGATGCTGGAGATACAAAAAGGCGCAAAATAGGGTCTTATCCTGGTGGAATGGGATAGAAAGTAGAGGGAACTGCTCATCTGGGGTAGTTGTGCAAGTCACAACTACTATGAAAGATATACAGACACTGTGTAAACTCAAAATGGATTGAACAAGAGAAGAAGGGGTTAAATTTGCGCTGCCATGTTTAGTAAAGAAAAATCCAGGAACGACCAGTATTGTGATTTTATTGTTCTATGCGTTTTGGAGTCTTGCTCCTTCTTCAGGACAAAATCACTGAGGTACATTAATGATTTAGTCCTGAAGAAGGCGCAAGACTCCGAAACGCATAGCACATTAAAAATCACAATACTGACTTCCGGTTCCGGTCCTGGCTGAGGTGGTGGTGTAGAAGGGAAGCTCCTGCTACCCCCCGGAGAAAGCGTCAGATAGAAGCCCCCCCGAACGAGTGACCACGGTGAAAGTGAGGAAGCAGGGAACCGGAAGAGCGCGGCAATGGAACGGTACCTGCTGCGCAGTGCTGGAGGTGGAGAGGGAACCTGTAAGAGCGGCGACGCTGTGGGCCGGAGTGGAGTGGAGGAAAACAGCATGGTGTCGGAGAGCATGATGGAGGAGGAGCCAGAAACACGGGCAGGAGATGCAGCTAAGCTGTGCCGGAGACAGAGAGAGGAGGACGAGGTAGTGAGTGGGGAAACAGAGGAAAGTGAAACTGGAGAGAAGTGTCAGCAGGGGACAGAAGAGGACGGTCAGCAATGGGAGGAGGAGGGGGACATGGAGGAAGAAGAAAGAAGGGAGGAGGAGAGCAGCAATGAAGGAACAGGAGGGCTGGGAGAGAATATGGAGCCGCAGCACAGGGGAAATGGATCGGGACAATCTCAACAAAAGATAAGTACTGGTTTTATTACCCCTAATAAACGCTGCAAGAAGCACCCAGGCACAGTAGTGTCACAAAATTACAAGCAGCTAGAAGGAGGCAGAGGATCAGTGCAGGTGAGGAGAACTAGAAAGACAGCACCACCTGCAGGACAACACAAGCAACCACAAGAATTTAATGTAGATTATAAAAAACTGGCAGATGAAGTGGCATCCCATCTGTCCAAAGAAATCAAAACAGCTATTGAAACCGCTATACAGACATCATTAGCGGCTATGCAAAAGGAAATAAATGATCAGGCAACCAGATTGATAGAAACAGAGCAGAGAATATCCGAGTCAGAGGAAGCAATACTGACCATGCAAGAGCAAATAGCAACCTTAATGAAGTCCAATGACTACCTGAGGGACAAGGCGGAAGATCTAGAAAACAGATCGAGACGCAACAACTTACGCATAGTGGGACTGCCAGAATCGGTATCAATGGGGCAGTTGGATAACATCTGTGAGCTGGAGCTACCACAGGCCCTAGGCATAAAGGCGAAATTTAGGGTGGAAAGGGCCCACAGAGTGGGTCCACTGAGGCAAAAGGAGGCAAATAAAGCTGAAGGGCAAAATTCAAATAAATTTTCACCAAGAGCCAGACAGGTTATAGTCAAGTACCTCGATTATAAACACAAAGAGGAAATTCTGAAGGCTTTCAGAGATCGGAAGCGACCACTACAATACCAAGGCAATAGACTGCTAATCTTTGGGGACTATTCTGCAGATGTCTCCAAAAGGAGAAAGGAGTTCAGTAAAATCTGTACATTTTTGTACAACAAAAAGATAAAATGCCAGTTGCTGTACCCAGCTATATTGAAAGTTAGAAATCCCAATGGCTCATTTGCATATTATAAAGACTATAAGGAAGCTGAAAACATCCTCATGTCAGAACAAGATAAGAGTCGGATGGAAAGACAAGAGAGAGGACCTAGTGGAGGAGACACCGGTGGAAGAGGATCCCCTACAGGCCCGGGGAGAGATGCAGGACAATCCAAGGGGCGAACATCAGAGGAGGTCAGAGGTGACAGGTGTCGGAGTCCAGCTCAGCGGCACAGCCCCAGGACAGGCCACGGGGACTAGCACTGAATAACCGTCGGATACAGGCCCAGCGGATCTGATTTACTCGGAGTGAGGGTCCCTCAATATCAGGACTAAATCGGATGCTTGGCTATTAGTAAGGTTCTGGCATATCTAATGTTTGTGACATATTGTACTAAGTCTGGTATAATGCTCAAGGATGTTTCATGTTGTTCGGGGGAAAGATTAGAATATATACTTTATGGGGGGGGGACCAGGGAGCTCAATGTTTTGGCTAGGAAAAGGGGAAGTCACCAACATGGCGGTAAGCGCCGGAAAGTCTTTGACAGGGAAGACATGTTCTATTGTTATATGTTTTTTGTTTTTGCTATGCTGTTCTATGTTACATTCACAAAAGGGAGGAAGGGAATGTCATTCTAATGGAATTATGCGTGAACGTAGGATAGGTCGTCTCGTTTCCCCCAAGGGTGGGGCTCTAAGGGGTGGACATGGCAAGACCAGGTCATTTAGGCAATCATGGTACAATTAACAACATGGAACGTTAAAGGCTTGAGATCACCCAACAAAAGGGCGATGATACTAAGACACCTGAAGCGGTTAAAAACAGATATTGCCCTACTGCAAGAAACACACTTGGGGAGGGAGGACTTTTTCCGCATGAAGAAACACTGGGTGGGCTCAGTCTATGGGGCAGCAGCGCAAGGCAGGAAAGCGGGCACCATGATTTTAATAAATAAGCAACTAAGTCATGAAGTAGTGACACATGAGGAGGATGATCAGGGGAGGTGGCAGCACTTAATTATTAGCCCAGCTGGCAGACTCAGTATCTATAATGTGTATGGACCGAACTCGCAACAGATCGCGTTCCATGATAATATAAAGACCATCATATTATCTGATGAGGAGCCCAACATCATAGTGGCGGGAGACTTCAACACAGTTCCAGACTCGGCTGAAGACAGAGGGAGGAAGGAGGGGGAGATTAGTGCAGGGGACAGGAGTTCAGTCAACAGGGACGTAACATTGGAGGATGTAGGTCTGAAAGATATATGGAGACTAACTCATCTGCACGACAGAGAGTTCACACACTTCTCCCATCCGCATGATAGCTGGTCACGCATAGATCAGATATGGATGTCTCGGGATCTTGTGAATGGAGTACAAAAGTGTATGATTGAAAACATGGTGATCTCTGACCATAGCCCGGTGAGAGTGGACATCAGAGAAAAGTTTAGGAGAGGGTCAGACATTATCTGGCGATTCCCGTCGTTCCTCCTCAGACAAGATAATTTTCATAAGATACTAAAAGAGTGGTGGGAGGAATTCGCAGAGGATAACAAGGAACACAGGGTGACCCCAGTGCTATACTGGGAAACGGCAAAAGCGGTCCTGCGGGGACGCTTGGTGGGGTATGCGGCAATGATTAAAAGGAAGACCAACGAGAATTACAACTATCACAGCGAGGTAGTGCGGATAGCGTATTCAAAGTACTTGGCAGATAGGTCTAGCACGCTAAAAGACAAATGGTTGGAGGCAAAGAGAGGCTTTGATGAGTGGGCCAAAAAAAAGGAACAATTATACTGGTCACACAAGGAAGCCGATCTTCATAGATTCGGTAATAAGGCGGGAAGGATGCTGGCAAATCTGGCAAGAGGTAGTAGAAAAGTAACGGTGATCTCTAAACTGAAAACAAAGGAGGGAGAGGTAACCACAGACCCTAAGGTTATCAACAAGTTGCTGGGGGACTACTATAGAAAGTTATACGGGACAGGAAATAATCACACACCTAATGAGGAAGAATGGTTAAGACAAGCCCAAATGCCTAGCTTGACAGAGGAAGACAGGGGAGCCTTAAATGAAGACATAACAGTGGAGGAGGTGACGAGAGCAATCAGGAAGCTCAACGTCAATAAGGCACCAGGACCCGACGGTTTTAATAGCGAATTTTATAAGGTATTGAAGGAGCAGATCTCACCGGATCTAACTGCAGTTTTTAACGCAATCCTGGGAGGAGCAGAAATTCCTAGAAATGCCAACATAGCGTATATCAAATTACTCCCTAAGGGAACCAAAGATCTGGATGACCCCTCCAGTTACAGACCCATATCGCTCATCAATCAAGATCTGAAACTAATGTCTAAAATCATGGCTGACAGACTGGCCATTATTTTACCCAGGATAATATCAGACCAACAGGTAGGGTTTATCAAAGGGAGAAATGCAGTAACTAACATTAGAAAGACGATCCTAGTGGTAGACGCGGTTAGATTGGGGCGCACGGAGGGAGGGGCAAGACCTGCTCTAGTCACACTCGATGCTGAGAAAGCATTCGACAATGTCAATTGGAGATGGCTGGACAAGGTGATGGAGGCCACAGGGATTGAAGGCAGAATGAGACTCTACATCAGGGGCTTATACGCCAATTCGGGAACTAGGGTCCATACCCCAGGCTTCCTGTCGGATGTGTTCCCCCTGATGAGGGACGAGACAGGGTTGCCCGTTATCACCCCTGTTATTTAGTTTGGCAATCGAGCCACTATCAAGAGTACTACAAGGACAAAACAGTTTCAATGGGATTAGGATAAGAGGAACAGAAATAAAAACAGCACTTTTTGCTGATGATGTGATATTATATATGGGGGATCCTAACGCGGATTTGCCACAGACTCTTGCCATGATTGAAAAATTTGGTTCACTTTCAGGCTTTAAGTTAAACAAAAAAAAGTGTGAGATCTTGTTTTTAAGGGGATCTCAAGGGATAACAGGTAGAAGCTTGAGAGATGGTTGTCTATGTGGGATACCTATAGCACAGACATCAATCAAGTACTTGGGAGTGCATATAGGAAGATCGGTGGAAGCAATTTATAAATTGAACTATGACCCGCTTATTAAAAAAATCATAACCCAACTAAGGGGGTGGAGGGGTCTGCCCTTACCACTTCTGGCAAGATGCCACCTAGTAAAAATGATGAGCTTTCCTAGGTTGTTGTATCCCTTCCAGACGATTCCGCTATTGTTGAAACTGAAAGAAGTCAACAGACTCAACTCAGCGTATGCAGATTTTATATGGAGGGGGAAGAAACCTAGAATAAAGCTACGTACGCTGATGAAGTCAGTGGAGGAGGGAGGACTCAGTTTCCCAGATGTTAGGGGTTACAACCTCGTGTGCATTATGAGACATGTGATTGATTGGCTAAGAGGAACAAGTAGACACTCAGATTATGGTTTGGAAAATAAATACGCAGCACCATGGGATCTGACGTCTATTCTCCACTCCTCATTGTCTGGGGTTGAAGGCCATATAAAAAATTCAATGATATTTCGGGATACCATGTTGACCTGGAAACTGGTAAGAAGGAAGTTGGGACTTGCGTGGAAGGTGTCTAAATATTTAAATCCCTGGGCAGCCCCAAGCTTCCCCCAGGGGCGAGATAACAAGCTATTTATTAGTTGGAAAGAGAAGGGTATCCAGAGAATGAAGGATGTTATGAATGTGGAAGAGAGAAGGTGGATGACAGGTCGAGAAGTACTCGACAAATACGACCTCAATAACTTTCATATCATTCAGTACGAGCAATTAAAGCATGGAGTGATTGGGGATCTTGGAGAGGTTGGAAGAGAATTGAACAAAAGCCTGATTGATGAGCTCCTGGAATGTGATGCAACGAATGTAAATGTCTCCCAAATTTATCGAACATTTAGGGGAGTGCTCATATCTCGGGAGGATAGTCGCACCCTTACAGCGTGGGGAAAACAACTGAAAGGACAAGAAGTGACAGGAAGCATATTGAAAGGATGGGTTCAAATGCGAAAGCACGTCATCAACGAGGGATGGAGAGACACTCAGTTTAGGATATTACATAGGGCCATTGTGGCCCATAACATTCCGGGAAGAGAGGCGCGGTGTCCCAAATGTCAAAAAGAGAAAACAGACATGTTACATGGGTTATGGGAATGTAAGGTAATTCAAAAGTTCTGGAATCAAGTCAGAATTTTGGCCCAATCAACATGGGGAATATTTTGTAAATTAGAGGTAATGGTGTGGATTTTTCATGTCTTTGAAGGAGGAGTTAGAGGGGGGCCAAATATCCAGGACAAAAGGACATTTGCAATCATTCATGACCTAGCCATGATAGCTAAACGGTGCATCTTAAGACATTGGATACGTAGGGAGACTCCATCTACAAAGGAGGTTATCGACGACTTACACAACCTTCTGAGATTGGAGAAACTAGAGGCGGAAAGGGATAAGGACAAGAAGACAGACAATTTTTTTGGGAGGTGGACAAACTTTATAGAAATCCATTTCACGCGGGGAGAAATAAATGCTTTGGTGACACCTTTCATGCAAACCGAGTGGTACCTTCTGAATGAAATCCAGGATAGCTTGGGGATATTGAGGTTCACCTAGTGGAGACCCAGGAGGGAGGGGGAGATGAGACGTTAAGGTAGACTTAAGATACGACATTGGCACTCAAAATACTAAAGAATGACAAAGGGTTTTAAGGTTTTGTGTTACAAGTGTTTTAGGTAGAATCTTTTGCTCTAATTTGCTATGCATAATTTTCAACTGAAGAACTTTAGGGACTCCCAAGCTGGAATATTACTCTTTTCTATGTCATAACTTGTCAGTTGAATGAACCCATTTTGTAATCATAATTATTTTGTAACGGTTTTATATAATTGAAAATCAATAAAAAAGGTTTGGAAAAAAAAAAAAAAAAAAAATCACAATACTTATCGTTCCTGGATCCTTCTTTACTATACATGGCATTGGATGAATGGAATGGATTGTCACAGAAATGTATCTGTTGTGTGTAAAGAAAAAAAATATTGGACTAGGCAGCACAGTGGCTCAGTGGTTAGCAGTGCAGTCACGCAGCGCTGGGGTCCTGGGTTCAAATCCCACCAAGGACTCCATCTGCAAGGAGTTTGTATGTTCTCCCCGTGTTTGCGTGGGTTTCCTCCCACACTCCAAAGACATACAGATAGGGACTCTAGATTGTGAGCCCCGATGGGGACATTGTTCCTGATGTATGTAAAGCGCTGCGGAATGTGTTAGCGCTATATAAAAATAAAGATTTGATTTGATTTTCATGGCAGCGCGGATTTAACCCCTTCTCCTGCTTTAGCCATTTTCAGAGAGCCGTAACATTTTAAGTTTTCCATCTATGTAGCTTTATAACGGTTTGTTTCTTTGAGTAAGTGTTTTTTATTTCTATAAATTTTACCATATGGTCCACTTTTGAGTAAATACTTTCAGTTCTATTTTTTGGAGACTGTGAATAAAACGATAGCAGAATTGCTTTTAATTATTTTTTTTTACAGTGCTTAATTATGGTTTGGCGTAAATAAAATGTTTTTATAGTATAGGTACCTAATATTGGGGGGACTTAACCACTAAAGTATTTGATCTCAAACACGATGTTTCTGTACTACAGAGTATTATATGCCTGACGGGGGCTCATAATAAAGCTAAGGTGGCTATTTGGGCGCAGATGGGGGCAAAGTGAGTGCCCCTTCTTGCAAATCTCTTTGATATCATGGTCACTACTGAATATGGCATCAAAGCCATTAAAAAGGTTAGGACCAGACTTATCTACAACCCCGGCGAGTGGTAGCTGACACTCGCTAATGGTGGCACATGATTGGTAGTGAAACTCCTACCAGATAGTGGATATTATAAATGACATTCTATAATATATATATAGATAGCTAGATATATAGCTAGATATATATCTATCTATCTATCTATCTATATATATATATATATCTATATCTATATATATATATATATATCTATAGATATATATATATATATATATATATATATATAGATATATACATATATACACATATATATATATATATATATATATATATATATATATATATATATAGACATAGATATAGATATAGATATAGAGAGAGAGAGAGAGAGTGTATATATATATATCTCTATCTATCTATATCTATATATCTATATCTATATCTATATAGAGAGAGAGCGAGAGAGAGAGAGAGAGAGAGAGATATGGATATATATTATATGGCAAATAAAGGATTGGCACTCTAAACTTCATAAACGATTATAATGGATGTATTCCTTAATTATTCAGCATACAAGCAGGGAAAAGAGCACGTTTTCTTACAT